>NW_027421834.1:0-190725 GCF_009905375.1 Apium graveolens
ACCCTTAATTGCTCTTTTATATATAATTTATACTATACTATAATAACTGGAATGAACTATAATTTATAGTTTGGTTAACCCTCATTTTGGTTATCCATTTTCATCACGACCGTCGGATCTTATTCATCAAATAATCAGAGCCGTTAGATCCAAATACTAAAAAATACACTCCACAAGTTCTCAGGTTCGAATCCCGTCAACAACAAACATTATATTATTATTATAAAGATACATATAAGTTCTCAGGTTTAAATCCCCTTAACAACAAACATCATTTATATTATTATTTATAAAGATGCATATAAGTTTTCAGGTTCAAATCTCACCAACAAAAAATATTTACATTATTATTTATTAATATGATTTCATCAATGATATACTATTTATAATATTTGAACTTAACTTGATATTATACATAATAAAAGTATAATTATATAATCATTATTTAGTTTTTAATTATTTATATAAAATTTAAATAAAATTATATAAAATATAAATAAAAATATATAAATATTAACCAAGACCCATGCATTGCACGAGCCGTAAGCTAGTAATAATAATAATAGATAGATAGATGGCTACTGTGTAATCCTTTTTTCAGATAATTTATAATCCTTATGTTTATATTAAAATCTATTTGCATTTCAAAAAAATTAAAACACTTTCACTCTTTTTATATTTACCTTTTTTTTAGTTTTCATGACTTTTTTGAAAAAATACCCAAACTTAAAAAGATTTTTTCAAAAATACTATCATTTAAAAAAAATGCAAAATATATTTTATTGATTTTTATTTGCAAAAACACGGTTTTTGCAACTCTGTGCAAATTTGACGAGTTTCTACAACTGCACGCAACAAGTATCAGCCTAGAATGCAACCAAAAACAACCTCGAATGCAAACAAAAAACTCGATACAACTAGTTGCATATGTGATTACTTTTGGTTGCACCATATTTTTACAAATATTTTTAGAAGATAGTAAAATCGCAAAATAAGTAGTATTTTTTGGTATTTTTCTAGCTTTTAATATTAATAAAATATTTCTCTTTCGACAAGTCCTCCACGTAGGGTATGTTAGAATATAATAAAAATTTAAGAAAATTACGTATAACCCGTGCACAAATTTTTAATTAGATATATGTATTGTTGTTAGTCCCTTAACAATATAGCAAGAATTACAGAAGGGGGGTTGAATGGAATTCTTGAACCTTTTTCTTGAAATAAAAATGTTCAACTCGATTATGGATATATTTGTTTTGATTAGCACAATGCGGAATGTAAACTTAAATGAATCAAAACATAAGTAATTGAAAACAAGAGTCTTTAAAAACTTTCTGGTGGATTTAAACAATTCCACCAGAGATATATTTAATATATCGAGAGGACTCTGTGTGCAGAAATGCTCACAGCTGCTTACACAAAATAGAACTGCTAAGAACACAGGAAATGCTAAAGATAGTGCTTACAAAGATTTCTATGTGTTTGTTTCTTAGCTATCTCAGTTATTTTCTATTTGCTACTCTCTTGGTTTATATATATTACCAAGATTACAAAGTCAAAAGAACTGAACAAATATAAAATCTAACAGTCTTGATCTTTGCTGCTTTTCGTCCTCTATTACCCAGTTAATGGGCTTCCACAGTGTATTTGTATCCAACTCAACGGCTGTGTGTCAGCTTTCACTATTCAACTGATGTTTGAATTCTTGATATGATCATCCGTCGACTTTCAGATCATCCGTCGATGACATGATTGATCATCCGTCGACTGCTATGTTAAACATCCGTTGATAGTCATTTGATCATTCGTCGAAGCTTTGTTATTCATCCGTTGGTAGCTATTTTGGCACTTGACTTCATTTCACTTATACAGAATTACAAGACATTGCTTATGTACAGTTAATCAACCTATTCTGCATATCTAGTTAAAGTCAACATGACTTATATGCTACTTCAGATTCTATATAAAGGTGCATACAACACTGTGCTACAAACTTATTATTACATAAGCTACTCACTCGATGGATAATAAGTTAATCATCCGTCGGGACTATAATGAGTTATCCGTCGGGACTATAATTCTTATCCGTCGAGTGCTACATTATTTCACTAAGTAAAATCTACTTAGATGTTTTGTTTAGGTAATCATCAAGTACACAACATATTCACAACAATCTCCCCCAATTTATGTCTACTGGAATTGTAGTCATAAATTAAGAGATACTTGATGATAACAAAACATCCTAAACATATACCTTTAAAGATAAGTAGATAAAACTGAAAGTGCTTCAATTTAAATAAAAATGTACAAGGTTTGGCTCACAGTCAGTTCAAGATGCTCCTCTAGTCTGAGCAGATTTTTCTAGATTCTTGAAGGTCTGGATCTTCTTCCAAGCTTTCTGTTGTTTTCTTCAATTTGATTCTGGAGATGTCTGTGGAATTCTAATTTATCAGATTCTGAGAGATCTAACATTTCTTGCATTTCCAAGAGAGTCTCATTGCTAGAGATACTCAATTGGTCTTCTAATCTGAAGAATCTTCCCACACCCTTGTCATCCATGAATTCCATCAGCCAGTAGGGCCTTAGATGCACTCTTCTCCCTGTGTATGGGATGATAAGAGTTTTGGATAGTGCATCTTTGGCTCTAACACTCCTTAGCTCTTCAATCTTCTTCAATACTAATCTTCTTGCAGTTACATTGAACCCAAAGTTTTTCTTGAAGGATGAGTAGACTTTGATCAACACAGCTTGGCTTTCTTGAAGTATCCTGTGAAGAGGCCATTGAATCTCCCTTCCCCCTTTGTACTTGAACACCAACCTTTCAGGTAGATTTCTGTATGCATCAATTGCCCTTACCTCATCCAGCTCCTCCAGATAGAGGTTTAGATCTGAGAATTCTTTGATGTCACACAAGTACAAGCAGTCTCCCCTGTTGACCTTGGGTTGAGCTTTGACTACTGACTTGGATTTGAGAGGTGACAGCTTCACTTTCTTGACTGCCCTTGATTTTTTCCTTCTTGGCTTAGTAAGAATTGGCAAGTTGAAGTCAGGAATTGGTAATTTATCCCACTCTATTGGCTCATCCTTTGACACAATAGGCTCTCCATGTATGTTCCTGTAGGGGTCCACCACCCTTATGTCTTCAAACACCACAGAGGGCTTTGATGCTTGAGTTTCAGCTTGAGTGGATTCCTTTGGAAATTGATCTTCCAATTCTTGTCAACAACATCCAACTTTCTTTTTGTTCTTTTAGCCAGTTCTTTCTTTCTTGGGGATTTCTTCTGTTTTTCAATCTTCTTCTCTGATTCAGCAGCTTGAGATGGTTGAGAGGGAATTTGTTGAGAAGAATTCACAGCCTGTAGTTTGGCCAAGATAGCAAGATGTTCTTTCTTTTGTTTAGACTTCTTTGCATCTAGAGCAGCTTGCCTCTTTTCCTGCTTCAATCTAGCTTTTTCTTCTTCCTTTGCATGAGCAAATTGTGGATGTCCAGCTACCACACAAATTTCCTTCCCATTTCTAAATATCTTTGTAATTCTCTTTCTTGAGGCTGAATCAGCTGGATCTTTGTAGAGGAGAATAGATCTTGACAGAAGCTTCTTTTCATCAGGCTTGGGTGTCTCATACACAAAATCCATAGGGTTCTTCAAAGATAACTTTGGATAGTTTGCCCTTGGTTTAAAAATTATCTCAGCCTTTGTAGTCTTGATGCAGGAAGATTGTCCTTTCTCCAGATAGTTCATGCTCATCTCATTCACATTGATTGGCTTGACATGAGAGTGATGGATGACTGACTGATCTGGTTCCTTGACTAATTGAAACTTTTTCTGTATTTCCTCATCAATCTGTTTCCAGTTGATCAGAGTCAACTCTTCTTTATCAGCATCTTTCAAATTTGCTGCTGCTGCATTTATAAGATCTATACCATCTGCAACTGGTGGCTTGGAGATTGTAATTGAAGGTACAATTACTTTGCTGATTTGAACTAGAAGTTTCTCCCCCTCAGTTTGTCCTTTCTCCCCCTCACTTGATTCTCTCTCCCCCTTTTTGTTATCATCAAGTGGAGGAGTTAGGCCTTGTGCTTTAGCCAGTTGCATAAGAAGATTTGTCTGAGTCTGTTGATTTTGAAGAAGTAGAGCCACTAAATTCTCAATAACTTGAACTCTGTTCTCCAGCTTGGCTATCTTCTTGTCAGAATCTGATTCCCTCCTTAATCTTAGTAATAGATCATGCATGATACCATATGGCATTATTGAATCCAGCTTCTCAGAGTTATATGTCTTTAAGTCAGCTATCTCCTTTTTCAATTCATCTACACTGAGATTCTGTCTTGAGTGTTGGATCTTCATTAAATATAAAGAGTCTAGGTGAGCTTGAAGAACAGCCTTGGTACCAGCATCTGAAGCTTCCTGAAGGGCCTGCTGAATAGCTATTACTTGTTTTACCAAAGACACCTCAAATTGCCCTGGTGAAAATTCCTTTGCCCATGCCCATTTAGGTAAACTGAAAGCAGAACTTGGGTCTTCAGCTCCCCCTACGTTCATGCTTCCATCCAAAGAACCAGAGTCATCATCATCAGAATTTACTCCAAATTCTTCAGATGGCTCTCCAGCTTGAGAAGGCATTCTGTTCACAGCAGCTTTATCTCTGTGAAGAGATTCTGTGGTGTGCACTAAATTCAAAGTCTGCTCTGCCTCCACATTGCCCTGTGCAGCCAACAGTTGATAGGCTGAAACAGGGTGAGTAAAAGTGTCAGCATCCAAGGAAATGTTATCAGTTACAGCTTTGTAATGTTGCTGAAATTGTCTTTCCTTTTCAGCATCATCCACAATCATTGACTCACTAGCAATGGCTGGTTCCATCCTTATTTCTCCAGTACCTGCCTTTCTCTCATATTCTCTCTTTTGTTGCATCAGGGTCTCACCCTGGCTCCCCACCCTCACACCCTCACCTTCACCTACTAAGGTGGGACTCCTCTCACTCACTTTTGCCAATCCTGAATGAATGGATTGCTGAGATTCACTCTTTTCCTCTCCTTTTTCCTGGGAGCAACCCAGCCTCTCACTCAATGCACTCTCCTCTCTCAGTCCTAAGAGTGATTGTATTACCACCAAATCTTCTGCACTTGAAATTATTGAAGTTTGAAGTTGTGCAAAGACACTCGACGGATAAGTGATATCCGTCGGGTGAGTGGTAAAGCTATCCGACGGATAACTGCTGTTAAGCTTATCCGTCGGGATACAATCACTACTCGACGGATGAGCAATATCCATCGAGAGAGTAGAAATGAATGAGGTGGGAAGAGAAACTATTGTTGACTCTGTGTTGATTGAAGTTATTTGAGGCACAGATGTCACAATAGAATCAGAAAGAATTGGCAAGTGAGCCAACAAATCATCTAAAAGATGATGCTCACTTGCACTGGATTTTGGCTTCCCCAACAGAGTTAAAGAAGGGGAATCAGGAATTGAAGTGTTTATCATGTCCACTTCCAGTGAGTTAGTTGGTGAGTATTGTGTTACAGTGGCTTCTATAATGAGAGATTTTGGCTGTGACTCCACATTTATTGGAGCCACATCAATCTGAATTTGAGAAGGTGCAGGGACTGTGTCTTTAGCACCAGTTTACACTAAGTGTGTGCCCCGTGCATCCCCAGTTGTTTTGGATTTCTTCTTTCTAGTGTAAGTTTGGTGTGAGCTTGTGTCCCTAATCTTCTTGGCCTGTGCTCTTGGATGAGAGCTTTGTTCAATAGCCACATCCTTTTGGGAGGATGCAGCTAGAAGTGAGCTTTTGTCCTTTTTAAGCACTACAGTTTGTTGGGAAACTGCAGTGTGGCTAGGCTGGGATTCACTCAACTCTCCAACCTTATCCTTGGGGTTTCTTTGATGTTCACCCCTTCCCTCACCTATCTTACCCTCCTTCACACTCCCCTCTTTGGTTTTAGTAGATTTTTCAACTGGTACCTTTTGAGAGATACCAGAGGGGGTTTTCTTTGATTTGGATTTAGGAATTGCAGTTATTTTGGCAGCTTTGGTAGGCAACTGTTTGGTCATTGTCACAGTTGCCATAGCTATGCCTGAAGTCAAAGAAATAGAAGAGATTGGAATAGTTGAGGGTCTGGATGAACTTACCTCACTTACCTGAGGTGTCAGCATTACAGGAAAATAGAACACTGGCACATCCTTGTGATAGTTGGCTCTGTTCAAGTCTGCAATGATTCTTCTCTCTTGAACCCAACAAGCTAATTTGTTGTTTGGGTTCTCAAGTTCAATCTCTTGACAAAGATGGTTAGCCAAAAGCATAAAAAATCTAGCATAGTAAATATTCTTTCCTCTTTTGGCTAAGTCACCTAGTTTAAAACCTAACTCATACACAACAAGGTCACTGAAATTGTAATATTTGTCTGTAACTAGCATGTATAGCATGTTAAGCATGGAAATGTTCACAGAATCAAAATTACTGATTTTTCCAGAAAAGACTTTAGTTACTACATCACACAAGTAACTCCATTCCTTCCTAAGACCTAGTCTTCTAATTTCACTTAGTTTTGCAGTAGGAAGTGCATAATGAATGGAATTGAGCATATTGACAATATCAGTGTCAATGTGTGGTGCAGTTACATTATCATCAGGAATCTTGAAACATGCTTTTATGACATCACTATTGATACAGAAATCATTACCTTTGATGGTTAGAGTGATGGTTTTGTCAGTAGAGTTGTAGATTGTTGTTGTCCACATCTCCTCAACAACTTCACAATAGATTGTGGGTGATTCCAGCATGGCAAAATTTAACTTGCAGTTGTTCACGAAGTCCATTATCTTATGATAGTCTTCAGATTGCTGAATCCCCTTATTGACCAAGGCAGTGAAGTTGTTCTTCTCATAGATGAATCCAGTCTGTGACATGATCTTAACTACGGGTGCCATTGTTAGAGAAGAAAAGCTTGAAGAGAAAGAGGATTTTTGCTTGAGAGAGAATGAAATAACACAGTTGAATTTGAGAATGATAAAAGAAAATGATTAGAAAGAAATAAGCTTTTATACTTTACTCAAAATCAACTGATAAAAATAATAAAGAGAAGTAAATTACCCAATAGAAATTGTCTAAAATAGCCGTTTTAAAATAAACTGTAAAAATTCCACCCATTATCCGTCGTGTAATGCTTACAAACTGTAAGTATACCCGATGGATAATGTTCAGGGAATTAACGGTTAAGATTTAGACACTTCGACGGATGAGGATAAGTTGATATCCGTCGATCTTTAAAATACTCCAGAAAAGTAATTGATTTTTATTTACAATTTGTATATCGACGGATGACTCAACTCGATGGATAATGGTCATCCGTCGAGATGCAAATTTTGACTTAGCCAAAATTTTCATCCAAGACTAAAAATCAGTTAAATTTCTGGCTACTTTTCAACTTGCAAGATAATTCAGATAAATTCAAGAGTAATTAAGCATACCTAACTCACTTACCAACCTAGAAAAGGTGGATTCATCCAGTGGCTTGGTAAAAATATCTGCAAGTTGCTTCTCACTTGGAACAAAATGTAACTCTACAGTACCATTCATTACATGTTCCCTTATGAAATGGTACTTGATGTCTATATGCTTTGTCCTTGAATGTTGCACTGGATTTTCAGTGATGGCAATTGCACTTGTGTTATCACAGAAAATAGGATTCCTTTCAACTTGCAAACCATAGTCTAGCAATTGATTTTTCATCCATAAAATTTGTGCACAGCAACTGCCAGCAACAATATATTCAGCTTCAGCTGTAGAAGTAGAAACTGAATTTTGCTTTTTACTGAACCAGGACACAAGCTTGTCTCCTAAAAATTGACAGGTTCCTGTTGTGCTTTTTCATCAATTCTGCAACCTGCATAATCTGCATCTGAATAACCAGTTAGATCAAAGCCAGAATCTCTAGGATACCAAATGCCAAAGTTTGGTGTTCCTTTGAGATATCTGAAGATTCTCTTAATAGCTATTAAATGAGACTCTCTAGGATCAGCCTGAAATCTAGCACACAAACATGTAGCAAACATTATATCTGGCCTACTAGCTGTTAAGTACAGAAGTGAGCCAACCATGCCTCTATAACTTGAAATATCCACAGACTTTTCAGTAGTGTTTAGTTCAAGCTTAGTTGCAGTGGCTATGGGAGTTTTTGCAGATGTGCAATCCATTAGATCAAACTTCTTTAAAAGATCAAAAATATATTTATTTTGACTAATGAATATTCCATCACTAACTTGCTTAACTTGTAAACCAAGAAAGTAAGTTAGTTCTCCCATCATACTCATTTCATACTTGCTTTGCATCAATTTGGCAAACTTTTTACAAAGTTTCTCATCTGTAGAGCCAAAAATAATATCATCTACATAAATTTGAACAAGTATGCTAGAGCCATTCACATTTCTGAAAAATAAAGTTTTATCTACAGTACCTCTTGTGAAGTGATTTTCCAAAAGGAACTTTGATAAAGTGTCATACCAGGCTCTAGGTGCTTGCTTCAGTCCATAAAGTGCTTTCAGTAGATAATAGACATACTCTGGGAAATTTGGATCTTCAAAGCCAGGAGGTTGACTTACATACACTTCTTCCTCCAAATCTCCATTCAGAAAGGCACTTTTGACATCCATTTGATAGACCTTGAAATTGGCATGGGCTGCATAGGCTAAGAAGATTCTGATGGCTTCAAGTCTTGCAACAGGAGCAAATGTTTCATCAAAATCTATTCCTTCTTGCTGACAATAGCCTTTAGCAACCAATCTTGCTTTGTTCCTTACTACTATGCCATTTTCATCCATCTTGTTTCTGAATACCCATTTGGTGTCTATTGGATTCTTTCCTGTAGGCTTGGGTACCAGCTTCCATACTTTATTCCTTTCAAATTGGTTTAGCTCCTCCTGCATAGCTAAAATCCAATCAGGATCTAACAAGGCTTCTTCTACCTTCTTTGGTTCTTCCTTAGACAGGAAGCTGCTGTATAGACATTCTTCTTGAGTTGCTCTCCTGGTTTGAACTCTGGAAGAAACATCACCAATGATCAGTTCAAAGAGGTGATCTTTTGTCCATTTCCTTGGTTGAGGTAGATTAGCCCTAGATGAAGAGACCTCAATGTTGTCTTGATCTGTGATTGAGTTTTGATTGCTAGAAACTCCCCCTGAGTTTGTGGATCTTTGATTTGAGATTGAGGTGCTTTCTATGGGTGATCTTCCTTGACTTCCTGCTCCTTTTGATAACCCGACGGATGGTGAATTTTGAGTACCGACGGATGAGGCAGGTTGTCTTCCGACGGATAATACAGATTGCCTTCCGACGGATGAAGCATTATGTAACTCGACGGATGTTGAGTTTTGTGCTTCATTTGTAGTAGATTTGTCTGCATTTTCCTTAGACACTGTTACTTGATCACTCTCATTATCACTTTCATCACTGACCATCTCAACATTGTCGAATTTGAGGCTCTCATGGTAATCTCCATCTTTTAGTCCTTCAATCTTTTTATCATCAAACACAACATGTATAGATTCAACAACAATGTTGGTTCTTAGATTGTAGACTCTATATGCTTTACCAACAGCATATCCAACAAAAATTCCTTCATCAGCTTTAGCATCAAACTTCCCATTTTGATCAGTTTGATTTCTCAGAATATAGCATTTGCAGCCAAAGACATGAAGAAAGTTTAGAGTTGGCTTCTTGTTCTTGAACAATTGATAAGGAGTCATGCATCTTGCTTAATTAATCAGAGAAATGTTCTGAGTGTAGGAAGCAGTATTTACAGCTTCAGCCTAGAAATATGTTGGTAATTTTGATTCTTCAAGCATTGTCCTTGCAGCTTCAATAAGTGATATGTTCTTCCTTTCCACTACTCCATTCTGTTGTGGAGTCCTTGCTGCTGAGAACTCATGAAGAATTCCATTTTCCTCACAAAATGCTCTCATGACAGAATTCTTGAACTTAGTTCCATTGTCACTCCTGATTCTTCTAACTTTGAAATCAGGATGATTGTTGACTTGCCTCATATGATTGATGATGATTTCACTAGCTTCATCCTTGGACTTTAGGAAATAGGTCCAAGAGAACTTTGAGAAATCATCTACAATTACTAGGCAAAATCTTTTCTTTGAGATTGACAATATATTGACTGGTCCAAACAAATCCATGTGAAGCAGTTGTAAAGGCTCTTTAATTGCTGAATCAAGTTTCTTCCTGAAAGATGCTTTAATCTGCTTCCCATTTTGGCAGGCATCACACAGTCCATCCTTTGTAAACTCCACCATAGGAATGCCTCTAACTAGCTCTTTCCTTACCAGCTCATTCATGGTCTTGAAGTTCAAATGGGATAGCTTCTTGTGTCATAGCCAACTTTCATCTTGACTTGCTTTACTGAGAAGACAAGTTACAGATTCTGCTTTAGTTGAGTTGAAGTCAGCTAGATACACATTTCCTCTTCTCACACCAGTGAGAACCACTTTGTTGTTTTGATTATTAATCACAACACAGGTTTCTTTGTTGAAGGTTACTGAGTTGTCTTTATCACAAAGCTGGCTGATACTCAACAGATTGTGTTTGAGACCATCCACTAAGGCAACCTCTTCAATGATGACATTGTCCTTTGAAATCAAGCCATATCCCACAGTATAACCTTTGCTGTCATCTCCAAAAGTGATACTTGGGCCAGCTCTCTCTTCAAACTCTATGAGCAGGGTAGAATCACCAGTCATGTGTCTTGAACAACCACTATTCAAGTACCAAAGATTCCTTCTGTTTCCCTGCACACATCAAAATCAAATCAAGTTGATTTTGGTACCCAAATTTCCTTGGGTCCTGCCTTGTTAGCTTTCTTCTTTTGTTTCTTAGGTCTTAACTCATTTGACTTAGGAATTTCAGATTCTTCCTTAGTCATTTGGGTTGGGCCTTTGAAACCACTAGATGCAATAGAATTATTATGCATGTTATGGCTAACAGGAAATGGCATGCTTGGTGCAAACATGTTATTCCAGTAAGGCATGCTAAATGGCATTTGAGGCATATTGTATGCAGCATAATATGGATTAGGTGCAAATGGCATATTAGCAAACTGTGCATTCATGTTCTGTATAGGCATAGCATTTATAGGCATGGCATTCATGTTAGAGAATTGAGGCTGAACAGACATGGGAGTAGGCATGGCAGATTTGCAATTAACAGACAAATGATTTACACTACCACACTTGACACAGATTTTTCTAGGAGCATATTTGTCAGGTGTGTAGTTATTATGTTTGTTAATCCCTACTTTACCACTCCTATTGTTTTTCCTTTTAGTCTCTATTTTTACCTCTATCTTCTCAAGTCTGTCACTTAACTGTTTGACAGTCATGTGACCAACATTAGCCTTCTTCCCTTTCTTGGCTTGACTTGACTCTCCTGAAACAAAGTTCTTGGAAACAGACCCATACTTTTCATTTAGCTTGGTTAATTTGGATTTGCTAATGGGTTTGTTCACAGCCGACGGATGAGGATTTTTATCATTCGACGGATAATACTTTTTGTTATCCGACGGATAGTTCTCATCATCCGTCGAGTCTACATCTGTCAGCAATCCATCTACCAAAATAGGTTCTAGTTTCTCCTTATTCTTTTTCCAGGCTTCATCACAAAAAGACTCAATTCCTTGAACCTTGGTGATTTGAGCATGAAGATCTCTGGATGTTTTCCATGCTTTAATCACCTCCTGTTCACGATCGAGCTGCTTCTTCAAAATTTCTTCCTTTTTCAAGGACTCAGTTAATTCCTCCTTGGCAATTCTACACTCAATTTTTAGTTTTTCAAACTCAACAAACTGAGACTCAAGCACATTATTCCTCTCACTCAAAAATAAGTTGTTTTCTTTGATTTTAGCATTTTCTTTAGTGAGGGACTTAAGTGTAACACGCAAATGATACAATTCTGTAGACATGTCATTTATTGCATCATTACACTCAACTTTAGATAAATGTGCAAGGTTTGTAGTGATTACCTGATTGCTTGAGGAACTTGTCTCTGTTTCATCAGACTTGGCCATAAGGGCTAGATTGACATAGCTGACATCCTCATCTTTATCCAAACCATCAGTTGCCCAGTCATTCTCTTGTGTAATAAAAGCCTCTGTTTGAGTAGATCAAAGTATTTTTGCTTATAATCCACAGACTCAAATCTTTTCTTACTGGAATCTGACTTTCTACACTCATTTGCAAAATGCCCTGCCAAGCCACATTTGAAATACTTAAATTTTGATTTATCCACCATGTTTCTATTTGGCTTGGCAACTCCAAAGTTCTTCTTGAACTTGAGCTTGGCAAATCTTCTTGAAAGGAATGCTAGGTGCTCATCAATGTCCTCCATGTCATCTTGACTCAATGAATCTTCACTTTCTGCAGCTAGCCCTTTACCCTTGCTTTCACAGGCCTTTGAAGTTGATTCCACAGCTTCCATCTTCACTTCCTTCTCTTTTTCCAGTTCAGCCACTAGTGCAATGGATCCTCCTTTCTTCTTTCCTCTCTCCATTCTTTCATCCTGCTCTATCTCAAGCTCATAGGTCTTCAGAATGCCATACAGTCTCTCCAAAGTAAACTCCTTATAATCTTGTGAGTTTCTCAATGAGACTGTCATTGGTTTCCATTCCTTTGGAAGAGATCTGAGAAATTTCAGATTGGAGTCTTTAATCTGATAGACTCTTCCATGCAATTTAAGAGCATTTAGTAGCTTTTGGAATCTACTAAAAATGTCAGTGAGTGACTCACTTTCTTCATTGTGAAAATGCTCATATTGCTGAATCAGGAGCTGCATTTTATTTTCTCTTACTTGTTCAGTACCATCACAGATTATCTGTATTGTGTCCCAAACTTCCTTGGCAGTCTTGCAGTTGATGATGTTATCAAACATGTCTGCATCAACCCCATTGAACAGAATGTTCATGACCTTTTTATCTTTTCTGAGTTGTTCAATATCAGGATCAGACCATTCATGCCTTGGCTTTGGAACAGATGGTCCATTTCCTGTTGCAGCTCTCATTGGAACATGAGAGCCTCTTTCTATGCAGTCCACATAGGCCTCATCTTGAGAAAGCATATGAAGATGCATCTTTACCTTCCAATGATGGTAATTATCTTTATCAAGAAAAGGAATCTTGACTCCAACATCTTTCTTGTTCATCTTGCTGAATTGTTTTGATCTTTAAACTCTTTGTAGATTAAGAGCTTGCTCTGATACTAATTGTTAGTCCCTTAACAATATAGCAAGAATTACAGAAGGGGGGTTGAATGGAATTCTTGAACCTTTTTCTTGAAATAAAAATGTTCAACTCGATTATGGATATATTTGTTTTGATTAGCACAATGCGGAATGTAAACTTGAATGAATCAAAACATAAGTAATTAAAAACAAGAGTCTTTAAAAACTTTCTGGTGGATTTAAACAATTCCACCAGAGATATATTTAATATATCGAGAGGACTCTGTGTGCAGAAATGCTCACAGCTGCTTACATAAAATAGAACTGCTAAGAACACAGGAAATGCTAAAGATAGTGCTTACAAAGATTTCTCTGTGTTTGTTTCTTAGCTATCTCAGTTATTTTCTATTTGCTACTCTCTTGGTTTATATATATTACCAAGATTACAAAGTCAAAAGAACTGAACAAATATAAAATCTAACAGTCTTGATCTTTGCTGCTTTTCGTCCTCTATTACCCAGTTAATGGGCTTCCACAGTGTATTTGTATCCAACTCAACGACTGTGTGTCAGCTTTCACTGTTCAACTGATGTTTGAATTCTTGATATGATCATCTGTCGACTTTCAGATCATCCGTCGATGACATGATTGATCATCCGTCGACTGCTATGTTAAACATCCGTTGATAGTCATTTGATCATCCGTCGAAGCTTTGTTAATCATCCGTTGGTAGCTATTTTGGCACTTGACTTCATTTCACTTATACATAATTACAAGACATTGCTTATGTACAGTTAATCAACCTATTCTACATATCTAGTTAAAGTCAACATGACTTATATGCTACTTCAGATTCTATACAAAGGTGCATACAACACTGTGCTACAAACTTATTATTACATGAGATACTCACTCGATGGATAATAAGTTAATCATCCGTCGGGACTATAATGAGTTATCCGTCGGGACTATAATTCTTATCCGTCGAGTGCTACATTATTTCACTAAGTAAAATCTACTTAGATGTTTTGTTTAGGTAATTATCAAGTACACAACATATTCACAACAATTGTAATTTTAATTTTTTAAATTTATCTCTGATCATGTACTTTATTACGTTTAAATATGTTAATCCTAAAACTATATTATTTCCATTAATTCTAATAGATAAACTTTACCTAAAAATAATAATTATCTTCTTGACATTATGAACTAAAATAATATTGTTTGTACTACTAAAATTATCTTAGGATCATTAAACTAAAATTATTTAAAACTAGCATAATAACTCGTGCGAGGCACGAGTCATTTTCTAGAGTTTTTTATACACCACACAATTATAATATTTTTAGAGCAATTCCAACAATATCCTCTTGAGTCAAATTTTGAAAAAACGGAGATAAATTTTCTCTCCAACAAGCTTCATGTCCCCCTCTATAACATTAAAAGTTTTGAATATTTCCTCACTTTTAGGAGTGAAAATCCCATTAACTATTATTATATTATATTTTTCTTACCCGTTATTTTATATATAATGAATGAATATAAACATGGTAGTAAGTGTACGTTTAAAACGAAACGATTAAACTTAATATGTAGAATGTCGTTAGTATGTTTATAAATAAAAAGCTAAAAATTAACATACATGTTGAATACAGAGTTGACCAAAATCTTGAATTTTATTTAAATAAACTCTATGTACTGCTCTATATTATTACTGAGTTCACTACTAACTTACAACTGACATACTCAATTTAAAAAGATAAAAAATGCATAACTAAAGTCAGAATGACTTGCAATCATAATATACAATAATGTAAAATTTACATTATTATTAATATTAAAGTTGATTTTATTGAAAAATATTAATTTTTAAAATTCAACGCATGTATGTATCATGTATGTATGGGAAATGTTAGTTTTTTATTTACACTACTTTTAAGAAAGTAAGATTAAGTTATATGTATATGTGTGTGTTAGCATGTAAATTATTGTATGTTATATCTCTTAATAAATTATAATGGTTTCAATTATTTATATGCTAAATATCTTATTTATGTACATGTATAATCATTATTAACATGTAGTGAAATAATTGATTACTTAACTAACATGCATTTATAATTATTCAAAAATTAAAATTATGTAATAAATAAATTGCTATTATTTATATATGATATTCACATTATCACTGACAAACAATCCATATTTATTTTTTACGCAACCGATATCAATCATGGTTGTAACATAAAAATGAATTATATATTTTTAAGACTTATTATTGATATTCATGATTTTTTTTCAAACATTCAAAAGAAAAATTGTAATTATATCGTTATTTAAACTGTTTTTAAGTTTCTTTCATTACGACTCTAATATTTCTTCATATAATAATTTGATAACATTTTATACTATTCTCCTCAAATTAAAAATTTTCAATTCAATAAAGTTTTATAAATATCAGTTGAACTGGTTAATTCCTTCAAATTATTGAACAATATATGTTTTTTCCTTAAATAATATAAAATGCATTGATTCAAATGCTACAATATCGTATAGATATAACTTTTATTTGAATAATTCAAAATATTAAAATAATTCAAAATATTTGTACAATATTATCTTGATCAATGAATATTGCCGATCTAAAAGAATTCATTTATAAAAGCTAGATTTTTAAAGTGAAAAATGAAAAATAAATCGATTTAGTATATCATTGTAGTTTAAACAAATCTCTTGAGATCTCATTTCAAATTTCAAATATTCTTAAAATCGGGACAAATCCCAAAATTAATAATACGTTAACAGTGAAGTTAGTAATTTTAATATAAATAATCAATTGACTTGATCCTATAAAGACCTCAAACACATTAATTTATATTAACACAAGATATTAAAAAATTTTACATTATTGGTAAGATATTCTCGCCGAACTTATAATTTTAATTTACTAAACGTAGAATGTGACGATGTTTTTCGGCCGGGTCATATAGTCAAATTTCGAGTATTTTTTGAACAATGGGCCAAGTTCTAAAATGCATTGACCTATTATAATTCGAACTTATCTAAATATGTAATACCAATATAAATTATTTATATATAAGCGATCCTATTTTCAATATTTTTTTTAAAAATTATATATGTACATTTTAATTATTTTTTATAATAAAAAATATGTTAAAAATATATGAGATATATTTTCAAACTAAAAAATGATTAATAAATAAGATAATAATCCATTTATGTACTATGTCTAATTTTATATCTGAAATTCAATTCCTTAAAATTAACAGTACAAATATTTAACTAACTATCTTTCTTTTTACGTAATTCAAGTAAGTATCTTTAAAGTTAAATAAAATATATTCATTTAACACACTTACATATTATGTGTATGATAAAAAGCACATGTGAGAATATGGTGTAATGGTAAGAGGTTATATAGTTGAATGAAATAACCTGTGTTCGATTCTCACGAATCACATCTTTTATATAAATATTAAAAATAGGGGTAATTTAGTCTTTTCAATGAGACTTTTTAATCTTATGAAATTATACCCTTGTTGGGCTATTATATATAGAAGAGATTGAGGAGAAGAGACTATTATAAACTTGACATTAAGAATTTTATTCAATGTGGAATCTGTAGTTGTGTTTTGGTTTTAATCTTTATACTCTACCTTCAGTTCTATAAATTATAATTTGACAATTTAACATTACATGTGAAATTCACGAAATAATTTTTAATTTAGTGATCATTAAAAATTATTATCCATCTTAAATATTGAAAACCTAAAATAAAATGATATTGCTATCTTCGGAAGAGCTCCTTTCATGAGAGGTGGACCTATATGGAGAGATGCTCTTCCCATAAATAGGGGTCTGTATTTTCAGTCTCAACCGCGACCTTGACAGACCTCAAACAGAGGTAAGAGGGATCAGAAGACAATATCAAATAATGGGAGCAATAAATATCGTACAGATTCTGATCAAGACAAGGGTGTAGATGTGAAAGACTCATGTGGACGTGATGATATTTCATAACATCAACAAAAAATGAATCATCACTAAGAAGATCCAATAAGTTTTGGAAATAACTTCAAAAATAAAGAAAGTGATAGCGAAGATAAGGTGCCAAGGAGGTCGAGACATGGGAAAGAAGAAATGATAATGAAACTCTAAGCGGGATGCTAACGCGAGTTCTGGAAATTAGAATTAAATGATGTCACTTATATGTGATGGGATATATTAGTCATTCTTATCAATAACATCCAATGAATGATGAGATTTAAGTGAGTGAGTTTAAGTGGGGATATTGTGATATCACAATCTCAAATCGATGAGATTTGGGACTTTTATTCATTTTCGAAGGCAAAGTAATATGATTATGTGCACCATAAATTACGATATTTTGGGAGCCTGTGTTGGTCTTGTCGTTTACCCGAGTTGGTTGCACTTGAGCCAGTAGACTTCGGCTTATTTCGGACTCGCAATCTGAACTTGACTCGATTTTCAAAAAAAGGCTCAGGATTTATTGTCACATTTGGACTTTGATTATTTGCACTAATTTTGTTAATTTAAGAGGAAAATCTTGGCCAACTCTTACTTAAAAAGTTACAAACCTTTAATGATAATTTTTTTCTCGACTACGAAGCAAATATTTGTGTTCGACGGATACACTAAAAAATATTAAGTTGTTTCCATCCTAATACATATTTTCAAGTACGTACAATTTCTTCTAATTAAAATTTTTATCTTGTGTTCACTTCTTATATAATCATATTTACAAATATTGCATTCTTGATTTCTCTTTTCATATTCCTTTCAACTGTATATGTTCCATTTTTCAAGGTAATATGACAAAAATTAAATATTTTTAGTTTTTGAAATGTTCTAAAGATTTAGCTAAAATATGTTTATTATTTTTCGTTTCTTTTTAAGCTGTTGTTGTTAATCTTATGAGTTTTTTTTGTATTTGGTGGTAATTAAATAACAACATTTGAAAAAAAAAATGTAAAATCCGGAAAATTTTGAACATAAAACTAAAGATATATTATTCAGTTTCGATCCCAATCTTAAGTCAAAACTGAACCAAGTTAACCGAACAACTATATTTATTAAGATACTATGTATACTACTAAGTTAATTTTTCATGGAATTAAAAATATAATATTAATTCTACCAATCATTATAATAAAAATTAATTATATTGTTAAAATAAAAAAAATAAATATGAACAAAAAAATATATCGATACTCAAATTAAAATATTATATAAAATTAAAATAATGTTGTATTTTGTCTGAGTTATAAGCTAGCACTTGAAATAAAAAGAGTAAAAAATATGAAAGAATAAAAGAAAATGATTTACTATTTTATTTATCGTTTGTATCGTTAAAATTCTAAAACCATAGTTTTTATTTAATACAGTCTTTGGGGTATTGAAATTTTACATGCATACAAAAGTAGTTAGAAGATGAATAGTTTTCTCATTAATACAATCTTCAGAGTATTGAAATTTTACATGCGTACAAAATGAGTTCATAAATATTTTATCTTCAACTATTACTTACTTCCTGATTCACCACATAAAATAGTTTGACACTCTCATAAATTAGAATTACTATATTTAGAAGAAAGCAGGTAAGAAGATAAGAAAGAAAAAGAAAAAAAGAGTTACTATTTGACTATCTTCAGTGTTACACGGTCATGATGTTTTCAAAGTCAAAATATTAGATGTCATATGAACAAAGTTAATCTATAACCTCACATACAATGAAAGTGTACATATAAATAAAAATAAATATAAATATCACAGACCAATTTAATATATGGTTGATTCTCCAACAACTACCTACCTCCTAATTCACATATATGATTAATGATTGTAGTATAAATTTCCTTACATCCCAAGTGAAGTTGTAACTCGAAGTATTTGAGTTAGTGAAAACGATCTCTAATACAAAAAAAATAAGTTCACATGGCAAACAACTCTGAGAATTTTGGCTTCGATCAAAATGCTTTGGTCAGGAGTGGTTTTTCAGGGTTCCCAAAAAGGTCCGTTGATCTAATCACACCGTGTCCAATTGTGCCACAAAATGATGAGTCTCGAAATGCTTTTTTCATGAGTAATTCTCTCAATAATCATGGCCTTCGTGCGAGATCTTGTGACCTCGGTATCACTCCATTTTGTGTGACCCAAAATGAACCTTTTATAAGGAGTTCCCACAGAATCCTTACAAGGTATGAAGACCTCACAACCACTCAAGCTATCCAACGATATAACGTTGGAGGAAATGATAGTCAAAAATCCCAAGCAATTATTGGTATCACACCCACTTTTTCTCTGAGTGGACAAAATAATGCTCCCTTCATGTATGACACATTAGGAATTCGGGATGGGACAAGTCATATGGGATCATTGAATGATAGTTTCAACAGTAATATGAATATTTCAAAAATTTCAGGAAACCTTTCTAGGTCGGCTAACAAGGTCAACAGGTCCCGCTCAGGCAGGCAAAGTATGAAACGAGTACGATTTAGATTTGTCGAGTGGACAAATGAAGAAAAGAGGCTGATGGATCGAGAAATTTTGAAGTGAGTTTCTTTTAATTATACTTAATTATTAAACTATAATATCTTAAACTTTTTACTAAGAGGATTTTCATGACTTTATAATATTCATTTTACAAATGATACTTCTGGTTGATCTTGTTTTTATTTTTATTTTTTCTCTTCATGTCTGTTATTTAGTTTTTTTTTTCATATTCTCATGTTAAAATTGTTTGTTTTTATTAGATTTTTGACTAACTACAAATTTACAACTTCAATATATACATATTTATATAAAGTTAAAGATGTTAGTAATATGAAATAATCATGTGTAATTCTTTAAATATACATTTGAAATAATAATCTGATTTTTTATAATAAATCTTTTAAATAACTATATGTCAATTATGTGTCAACTTAGTTCACGAAAATTTTTATCGTCTGCCTGTTGTAAAATTGTCAAATTACTATAGAGACTTTATATAACCATTGATGAATGTATATCTTGCAATCTTGCAGGGGAAAGTTTTTACCAATTGATGAGATTTTTAAAAGGATTGCAAAATTGTTGCAGAAGAAATCAGTCCGAGATGTCGCAATGCGAGTCTTATGGTTGATTGTAAGTAATACTTCAAATAATGTACTTCATTAAATAAAACTATTTTGAACTGATGCAACTTTTTAAAATCTCATTGTTTAGACTACTGTGACATAATTATTTTTTGTTTATTCTTCAAACATAGTAAAAAAATGATTTATGTTCAACTTGATATTCATCTTTTAATAGTAGGGATTTTACTCGATTACTTCGAGAAAATTTTATCGCGCATTGCGCAAGAAAGTGTCAATTTGGCTAATTATCCACCATCACCCGTGACATTTATTCGTGTATTGAAAAAGACATTTGTAGTGCATGATATTATGTATATCTGTTTCATATACAACTTTACGAAATAGAAAAAAGGACATATAGTATATGTCAAAACGACTTAGGTAGGGGAAATCTTATCGCGCATTGCGCGATTAATAGTTTCTGTTTTTAACTTTTTAAAACTTGAAGTTCAGCTGAAATATTTTTTTCATATGGGTTTTGTATTTTTCTCATTTCACATTAATTATTAACAAAAAAATCAATTAAAAAAGTCAAGTTTGACTTTAAATAAGCCATCAAACTACTACAATTTAAAAAATTTGTTGCAAATTATGAGCCATTATTTGGTTGAAATACTGT
This sequence comes from Apium graveolens, assembly GCF_009905375.1. Classification (NCBI taxonomy): domain Eukaryota; kingdom Viridiplantae; phylum Streptophyta; class Magnoliopsida; order Apiales; family Apiaceae; genus Apium; species Apium graveolens. Next base: position 20,992 of record NW_027421834.1, read on the forward strand.
TTTTGAGTTTAGCATTCAAATTTTCTTTACTTTTTTTATGTGCGCAGAAGAATGAAAAACTGGATGACGTTTGGAATTGGGTGGAACCTTCGCCTGTGGGAGATTTGAGAGATCTAACTTTTTATTTGCCAAATAACCCCAATGATCCGGATTTTTTAGCTGTTGAGTAAGTGTTCTTTAACATTTATTATCATCATTTATGATTTAGGCACAAAATTATTAAGATATAATAACTCAAACATATATAACATAATTATCATAAAACAAAAATGATGCATAAATAATAGTGACAAACTAACATTTTGTCTCTGAAAAGGTGGCTATAACAAGTGGTTTTATAGATAAGTTTTTAGTGTTACAAGGAGACTTCTGTATCCTTGCCATGATCAATGTAACATCTATATAATTTTTTCTTTCAAGTATTTTTTCTTATCCTAATATTTTTCTTATACCAGGAACAAGTTACATTCTCAAGATACATCCTCAACGTAACATATATTTAATTTTTTCTTTCAAGTAATTCTTATTGATCCTAATATTTTTCTTATACCAGGAACATGTTACATCCTCAAGATACATCCTCGAGATATTAAGCATAACATGGTCTGATCTTCATATATGATGTGATCGCTGCCTACAATTTATATGCATGAGTGTGTGTGTTTTTCGATTGTGTAACAATAATGTTATGTGATATTTTTACATTTAATATATGTAATATAGCAAAGTGCTAATTTACTCGTAAATTGACTTTGCTATGTAGTATAAAGTGTAATTTGACATATATAATAAATTGCGATCAATAATTGTGGAGTTTGGTGTAATGATATCTATTAATAAGTCATATAATTCACTAAATGATTTTTCTATGATGTGCCCATTGACACATACTAAGATATCATGTGTCATTCTCTAATTAATACTTGACTCATTAATAATGATGAATCATATATTTACGCAAATAAATTTACCAATAAATTATGACAACTCATCAAAAGTGCATAAAAATTACTCCCTATGTCCATTGGAATTGTTATCACTTGCTACACGGAGACCAGGATAGTAAGTAAAGAATTGAAAATAGTACACAAGTTTCTATGTTGGAAAAACAATGGCCACATATTATGAATATTGTCACGGTTATCTAGGTACTGAGCAAGTCTTTGAGTTTATGAATAATAAAAAATTTCTATTTAGAGTAATGTTCAAAAATGGAAGTGATGATCCAAAATAAAAAGCGTAAAGACAATGAAAAGGATGGAGGGGTAGTAATTAGAATATGCACATAGCCACAGATAGGGCTGAGCATAAATTGGCCAAACCGACCGAAACCGCCCAATCCAAACCGTCCAAACCGAATTTTACGGTTTACTAACGGTTCGGTTCGGTTTTGGATTGACATTTTAAAAACCGAATTTTTTCGGTTTAGTTTCGGTTTTTACCTCCAAATCGACCGAAATAACCAAACCGAACCGAACCGCATATTTAGAATGAAATAATAATATGCATATATTAGTAATGTGCAATTAATAATAAATTTACAATTTATAACATATGTGTAAACTAAAACATATAAAAGAACTAACCTTAATATTTTATTCTAAGATATTAATATTTATGTATGTGTTATATTTTCATTATTTTTATTTTTATTCAATAAAAGTATGAGAGTTGTTCGCATCTTTCTCGTCTTCTTACCTTTTTTAATATCTCAAAGTCATAATATTTATATAATCATTTTGAATATGATTATAATAAAAAATATAATTCTATAATATGAAACAAACTTTCGAGTCTTATTTACAAGTTCAAGTTTAATTTAATTTTTAACTTTGTTTTATAGAAATAATGGTTAAAACCGAAACCAAACCGAACCGAACCGTTTTAAACGGATTGGTTTGGTTTGGTTTTTTCACATAACGGTTTGGTTTCGGATTGGACTTTAAGGAAACCGCTAACTTCGGTTTGGTTCGGTTTGGACCCTCCAAACCGTCCAAACCGACTGATACTCACCCCTAGCCACAGACTATAAAACGTTTCATTAAATTCATAAAAAAATATGTCGGTCTCCTTTACAACCGTTAAAAATCCAATCAAACATGCCATTATGTTCAAACAAATTATAGTTAGTTACTTTATACTCACAATATATGTTTTGTATATGTTTTGTATGTTCAAACAAATTATAGTTAGTTACTTTATAGTCTAACAAATATTTTAATACAAATGATTTTAGATTTGTATTTGTTGGCTTTTATTAAATCTTATATATTATAAATATCATATTACTTTATTTATTACGTTTATATATTAAATTTATATTTGTACTTTAGAAATTAACATATATTATAATAAATCAAATTTGAACTTTTAATATTTGTTAATAAGATTTTATAATATTTAAATTACTACTATTACTACTACCATACTACGTGTCTTAAGAGTAACTAATAATATTTCAAAAAAATATAGTACCAATAATGATACCTTGAATATTTAATTTAGTCTTACCATCCTAATTTATCCTAATTTACCTATCATGTTTAACTTTTTATGGGCAAATTAACCTAACTTTGACTGCAAATTTTATATAATTTTTAATTAAAAATATTTATAAAAATGACATCAATGGAAAATACATTTAATGTAATTCAATATATATTTTTCAATTTTTTAAAATAATGAAAAAATAAGTTTAAATTTATGATCAAACTTGGGTCAATTTGGTCATAAAAGTTCATATATTGGCATGGATGAAGTATGAAATAACAGAGCATAGATCATTACATTGAAATACAAGGTTAACAGTATAAAAAATGAAACTACCGCGTAACTCATTCAATCCATCATAAGAACGTGATAAAAAAACGAACTAATTATAAAAATGATGAAAGAAACTCCCAAAATGTATCTCTCTCTTCTAAATTTCAAATATCTTGCATAAATCTCCTTTCCCAAATGCAAATCACATGTCACGAATAGATTTTAAGCATTTTCTCTGAGATCGCCCTAAAACTAAGATTGAACGTTGATCAACTATATTTCAACATCATATGTTTCATTGTCAGTGACGCTAAATCCAATATCCGCTAGCTTTTCTATATTCAGGAATGGTGCAGCATCAACAAAAACTGAAAATTGAAAAAAATTCGGCCCCAACTATATGTTATTGGCTTAATGTATTGTAATTTCATATATTTGTTGTTTATAAAAGGGTGATGTTTAAAAATATCCATTTTTTGGGTGCAATGGCTGAAAATACCCATTTTTAAAACACATGGCTGAAAATACCGTTTTGGTTACGCATTTTGTAATTGGGTAAGTGTAATACGCATTTGAGAATTGGTTATCCAAGAAAATTACTAAAGATACGTATTTGTAGTGTGGGTATTATCATTGGGATACACATTTGCCAAATGCGTATCTTAAAAAAAATAAATAAATTGGATACCCATTTGACAAATGCGTATCTAGTACAAAACAGGATACCCAAATGATAAATACATATACAAAACGGTATTTTCAGTCATCCACTTCCAGAATGGGTATTTTCAACCACTTACACCAAAAAAAAGTTATTTTTAACATTTTTTCTTTATAAAGACTCTTAATCATCTCCCAGCGGTAGCTAATTACATGGATATTGAATCCTCTATGAATATCTATATTACTGGCAAGGATAGTATGACATGACACTGCAAGAACTCACCATCAAATCTCAAGTCCAAACATTTTTTCTCAGGTGGATTAATATATAGATATGTTGAATGAAGTTCTAAAAAAACCTTTTTAATACTAGTGCATCAATATCTTCTCACAGTTAGAGTGCATATGTATATAGAAGGTTGTAGTTCATATTAATGTGGGGACCATACCAATGCAACAAAGAAACAAACACTTCACACCTTTAAATTTTATTTTATTTTTGATTCAGAAACAACTTCGACTTATTAAACTATTACATGACAATATCTCATAAAAAAATTCCCGCATCTATCTTTTTATTAAATTATCCAATCCAGATTCTAATAAAGAATAAATATGATATCCTAAAAAATAAAGAACGAATGATAAACCCTCTAAATTTTAATAAAAATGAGATTCTCATTCTTAATCATTCTTAATTAACACATTGTTAAGAATAAAAATTAATTTAAATATTTTATTTTAATATATAAAAATTATTACAACCGTGCATAACACGGATACTAATCTAGTATGAATAATAATGTAAACATGTAAATGTTATTGAATAACATTTACATGTTATTAAAACTATAAATCCACAATTTTCTTTCGAGAGAATCAAAGAAAAATGGTCGCTAAAGTTTTAACCAACCGAATTTGCACTTTTTCACAAAATTAGTAAAGTAACCGTAAAAAAAATATTACAAATATTGTAAGTCTCATAATTTATCTAATGAAAAGAAAACCCTAGATTTAAACTAAATTCTAGAGATCTTTTGTCTTCAAATTTTATTTATAGAGAACTCTTTATGGTCCAAAGGAAAAGAAATAAATTGGATAGTTAAAAAATTTGTTTGCATAAAACCTGCAAATGAGTATTCATTAGTATTGATTTCGGGGTACACTGATAAGTGATAAATTTTTTATCACTTAGAGATATCTCATCATGCTCACGAACTCATTTATTATTCAAAAGTTCATAACATCTTCAGACCTCTTTATCGAGCAGTTCGCAGGATCAGCTACAACATAATCCCAAATGTATGCATATAATCCAGAAGTGAAAAATCCTAACTGTAGTGAAGCCTCATTGTAAAACTGCAGTTACCGGAATAACAGCAAGAATTAAGTACTACTGAAGATAACCTCTAAAAACTAAATCATGTTCATCCTCGCATGAAACCGAGGCCTTGCTCTCGAGTTTTTAAAAGGGAAGGAAATAAGTGATTAGAAGGTAAATTACTTTCGTCCCATTTTTGAAGTGAAAATTTTGGAGGGAAAGTATGTTAAAGTTACATTCATTCGTTCCTTTTTAAAATTCGGGACCACGACTATGAGTGAAAGTGAAAGTACTTGTTTTCCTTCCTTTTTAAAACTCGGGAGCAATGGGTAAGTGTACTAAACGATCTACATAGCATTCAAAGATAAAATATAGAAGCTGCTTAAACCAGCATCAACTATAGAAACCGAAAATTTGCAATATTATGTAAAGAATTATCTGAGTTCACCGTTTACCTATAATAATATTGTAAAATTCACATATCTGTGAAACTTGTAGTTTTCAATAATACATTTGACTTGGCCACGGAAGAAGAAGAGGGCTCTAAACATATGTCACTGAGAAAGAAATGTAAAATACCAAATCTATTGTGCTATAGCAGAAGGTAGGACTGGAATAGAACTGTTGACAAGGATTATCATGTCTCATAGGACCATCCAATCATCCGAAAAACTCTATTGCATCCCCAAAAGATTGAAACCGGGTAATGAAATACATATAAAGGTGACACAAAAAGCTAAAATTTAACTATATATTTAACTAACCGAATGTGTGTGTGCATTGTACATATGTCTGACAACAAATCCTGTAAGCATCCGTTCCTGTCTAATTTACTTGGGTTATAGTTGTCATCGAGTCGTGCAGCACTGGGGCTTTCCTCGACGTTGCAGTTTCTTCCAGAGACATGCCATCTGTCTCGGAGATTGGTAATGCGCTGTGTAATAACCATCAATGCATCCGAACTGACAAAATTTTAAGCTGTGAACATATTCAACAGGTCTTGACTTGTTGAATTCGTTCACCCACATTCCCATGCTCACATCTTCCATCTTGAACAACTGCATTATGTGGCATATAAATGAGCTACATTAATAACGTGTATAGGAACAGACAGAAACACAAGCATTCATAGTCAAATAACATACTCGCAATTTGCGATTTTCAAATTCAGATACGACATGGCTAGCGATATCGGATGAAATAATGTAACCAGGCCCATTTGCATATGGTGGATAAAAGCTATCTGGCCATTCCTGCAATTCTCCAAAAAGGAACGAAGGTCAGCAAAATACAATTATAGAGAACTTTACATTTGGGGCGGAAATTTTTTAAAGTACATATCTAGAGCAAAGTTTGCTGGAGTGATATGAAATTTTGTTCAGCAACACCACCGTTGCTTAGTCTTCCAAAAAACGATGAAAACATTTGGTACTATCAACGATATCTACATGGTTAGTCCTCTCACCAATGGAAGGTATACCATTGCCAGGTAACTAACTAAATTAATAGAATGTCTTACTTCTGTAAATCTGCTTTAGGATGCTGACATTGACTATCAATATGGTCCAAAAGAAAATTTAGTTTAAGCGAGTTAAAGATGGGAGACATCAGAAGCTTAGGTACACAAATCATCAAGGTTGCAAATTTTAGAGAGCTAAGCAATGTAGAATATGTTAAATCTTCGTCTGGGTGAAAGGAATCAATTGGTCTCCATTATAAAACATGACAGGTAAGGGAATTGTATTTGATTTGAAATAAAAGTGGATAAGAATTAAATATGTGTAAAATAATGTACAAGGTATACACCGGTGGAAAGATTCAAATGAAAACTTAAATTACCAAACTATATGACTGCCATTACTTGTAAGGTTAAAATGTTGATGCAGCAAATTCATTGAAGAATATACAAGTTATAGCTGCAGACCCTTAATCAATCAAAAACATGGGACAAAACTAAAAAAAATATACCTCAGTTGTCACAGCCCATTTACCATGTCGGAAGGGCTTATAATTATAATTGATGTTCCCAGCATATAAGCTTCTGCCTTTCTCAGCTGTCTTAGCTTCCTTGAAAACTGCATCTAATCTAACAAATGTATCGTCGTCACACTTAAAAATATACTTCGCCGCCACTGTGTGAACCTGTATAAATCTACATAATCAGTGGAAGAAATAGATTGAAGTGTCTTGCTAAAGTTCAATTATATATCTCAACTTACCCCATATTCACAAATTGCAAGAGTCTTCAAAACAACAAGGTCGTAGTTATCCATGTAAGGTACAATAACAATATCACCGAAAAAATCTGCTTCTTTCATAACTTCCACATTTACATCTTTTCTTTTATGCTGCCAAAAAGAACACCAGAAACTGAGGATTTCTTCATGGAGGTTCACTATGAAAATAGGGAAATGCCACATGAACATATATATACCAGTGCCACAAAAAACCGAGCAACAGCATTGGATGACTTGATTGATTCGTGCTGCATCCATGACTTTCTCACAGCCATCCTCTCAGCAAAATGATTGCCTGCCGAAAGAATCCCAACAAAAATTTCAACGGGTGAATCAAAGAGAGGTGGAGCCTTCCATTTAGGGACCATCTCCAGATGCCTCTGTGGAGTAAAACTTAATTGAGTTGTGGGTAAGGAAGCAGCAAACACAGAATGCACGGCAACATCCTTTTCTATAAATAGACCCGTGGCATCCTCAAGAGTGAAACCCTGTCAATTTCGATAAATCCAATTGAAATATTGAAAAATTGACACAAGTATGGGGCTGAATATATTAGAAATCTTAACTTACACGGTAAGGAAAAGAAGATACATGTCTCCCATCTACATTGATATGAAAACCCTCTAAGCCAGCATATAAAGTAAGAATAAACATCCTGTCCTCAACAAAAGGGTATGGCCAATTAGGAACATTTGATCGTCCCATCAGCCTATTTAGCCACTGCGAGATATTGGATTTTTTCGAGAGATTTTCATCATTATCGATCCAATTTTCACATTTTACCTGTCCATCAACTACAAACAACCCAAACATTAGTGTCGAGAAATGATCTCACACACGAAGATCTCAAGTTTAATACTTGAAGCACACCACCAGAAAATCAGTTTAGTATTAACTGAAAAAATTGGTCCTGTTCTCTTTTCAATTGCAAACATGCAGCAAATCTCATGTTCAAACATAGTAGCATATAAGATCATCTACTTTGTACATAAATTAATCACTCATCACCATAAAATGAAAAGAAAAACACAAGGACTAGCTATATCACAAGTTACAACTAACATTTGAGAGTATCAAACAATATCATAATAATTCAAGCAACCTTTGTCCACTATAGTTTACTGGATTTTTAGCAAAATACTCAACTTCAGTACTAACAAACATTTAAAAATATTAATAATCAAACAAGAACATAACACACCAGTTTCTTCATTTGCCTTGGACTTCTTTCCCACACACCTCCACGAAGCTCCCCATTGCCTCCGATAACACGTATTCTGCTCAATGACCGGCTTCCCACTCCAATCCCCCTTCAACCTCGCGTTAAAATGCAGTATCTTTGGTGGCTCCTCTCCCTCAACAGCCTTCAACCCCTGCAACTCAATAACAAACTGTGACACCATCTCCTCCTCCCCTCTTCGTAACCCAATTTTCGGGTTTTTCTCCAAATGTGCCTTCTTAGGCTTCCCCACAATAGTAATATAAGATCCCAATCCCAGCCCACATTGCAAAAAAACCATCCCACCATTCTTTCTCACCTCAAATTCAGATAAAGATAAAAACTTTGGACACTCCACACTATCATTCCCCATTATTTTTTCACCCAACTCAATTTTAACCTCACCAGACACAATTTCACCCCAATATTTCTTCCCCAAACCAATAGCTTCTCTTGCCAATTTCACCAGCTCAGTAAAGTTTTGATTTTTATTAATACCCACAAAAGCATTTTCATCAAGAACCAATCCAGACACATTCTTGGCACTTTTCATGAGTCTTTTTGGTGGTTTTTGATGAAATGAATTATCAACAAACACATTGTCTACAAATCCTATACTAGTTTGGAAAAGATGGGGGATTTCAAATGTAATAACTATTAGATACATGAAAAGAACACATATCAAGATTATTTTTAAAGAATTAATAGATATAAAGGTGTCATTTTTACATAGCTTCATTGTACTTGAAATGAAACAGAAACTATGTTTTGACTGAGCTTATGTAGCAGAGATATAAAAGACAAAAGATTGGATTTTGTGCACGGGTAACAACAGAATAACAGCTGAGGTGGCTGTTTTTATAGTTGTAACGTGTGTTACAAATGGATTATTGGACCAGTAATGGGTCTGATATGTACTTTGATGTGGGCTGTTGTGGTGGGCTAACCAAGATGGTCCATGTGCATCCCCATCATTATTCTAAAAATTATCGATTCAATCAATTAATTCCTGATTCATCCTCTGCGGCGTATCGAACTGACTCAATTTTTTGAGATCTGATTAATCCTTACGAAATTTTCTTTATCGAAGTAAATATAATTATTTATTAAAATTAAAATACTATATTAATTTAAACATGAATAATTATAGAAATTATGATATAATAAATAAATATATATATATATATTAATAAATGACTAATATAATAATATTATTATATTAAATATAATTTAATATTATAATACATCTGATTTTTACTCTGATTAATCCTTTCGATTATCCCATTTCAGATTTTTGGCCTTAAATATCCCATAAATATGACTTTTCGGATACTATATTAGGTGATGCGCATTTTCCCCGTGTCGTGTCTGTAATCTAATTTGATGATTGGAGCTCATGCACATTTACATCATGTGTATCAACCCAGATGCATCACCTTTTTTTAAAAAAAAAAAACAATTTCATTACTCATTCAAATCATCCAAAATACATGTCTTAACTTTAACCGGAACAGAACTTCAGTCAAAACTATGATCAGGGTACATACGAGACACCTGAGCTAGCTCGTGTGCCGTCATATTCGCAGATCGTTTAATAAAATACAACTCAACGTTGTCCGAATCACTAATCAACCTCCCGCATTCCTTGATCACCTTACTGAGCACTGACATCATGTGAGTGGAGCTACGGATCAGTTGTATCACCACCAGACAATCAGATCCAATAATAATCTGGTTCTATTATTTTTCTTTTGCCCAACTCAGCGCTTCCTTGATGGCAATTGCTTCCATCATCGAAGGGTTCATGACTTCGTTGAACCTTCTTTTTTTTAATCATAGGTAACCCGCAGCCCCTTTGGGTGCGCACTGGGTAAACCCTACGGGCTCATGACTTCGTTGAACCTTCTTGTCATAGCTTCCAATAAACTACCATGATGATCACGAGCTATGATACCAATGTCAGAGCTTCCCAGCTCAGAAAAAATTATTGCATCCACGGTTATCTTCACTACATTCTGTATGGGTTTTGCCCAGTATAAAGCAACATTCCCTTCTGTTAATGGTTGGATTGGCACCCTGAAGTTACTAGCCTGAGCTTCAGTCCACTGTGAGAGATACTCCCACGCTTTTGCAACAATTCCCATAGTTGACCACATTTTCCCATTCCACAACAGATCATTCCTAGCTCTCCAAATCGACTAGCATAGAATCATGACCTTAGCTTTTACATTGTTCGACTTATCCACCATCCTTTCTTTCAACCAAGTCAAGAAATCCACGTTTACCTGCGTGACAATGTTTATATCGAAAATATTCCAACACCTGGCTGCTACTTCACACTGAACCAAAACATGCATAATGAACTCAATATCACGGCCACAAACATGGCAAGTATTATCGATTTGAACATGCTTCGTCCGGAGCTGAGTTTTAGTTGGAAGACACAAGTTCACAGCTCTCCAAACAAGGTTGAGAGCCTTAGGAGGAGCCTTAACATTCCATACAGACTTCCAAAACTTGTGATGAGTATTATAAGCCCACAATCCTTTTTGACGTTGCAACAATTTATATGCCGTTCTGACTGAGTACTGGCCAGAGTTTTCAAATTTCCAACATAGTATATCCTCCTCCTACTCTGACTCAACCATAGTATTAAGAATAAGCTATTGGTCCCTGTCATTAAAAATGTCAGCAATGACCTCTGTATCCCAGATTTTTGTACTTGTGTGAAATAATGAGTCAACACATTTATCAACTATAGAGAAAAATTCAGTGGTAACAAAAGGATTGATTATGTCATTAAGTCAAGGTTGAACCATAATGTTAATTTTCTTCCCCGTGCCAATACGCCAACAAGAACCTGAATAGATGACCTGTTTTGCTTCGAAAATGCTTCTCCAAATAAAACTTGGACTGCCGCCTAGCCTAGCATCCATGAAATCCTTGTCCGCATAATACCTGGATTTATAAACTCGGGCAACCCCACTAACTGGGTATATAATTAGGCCCCAATGCTTCCCCATCATAGCCATATTAAAATCTCGCAAGCACTTAAAACCAAGACCTCCAGCATGTTTATGGCTTGACATTCGCTCCCATGACATCCAGCTAATTCGAGAATTAGATTTATTACTAGATCTCCAGAAAAACTTTGAAATTTCCTTTTCGACCTCGTTGATTAAAGTAGCTGGAAGGAGAAAAACGTTCATAGCAAATGTTGGCAATGATTGTGCAACCATTTTGATCAGAATTTCTTTAGAGGGATTGGAAATATTTTTTTCATTCCAACTTCGAATACTGGCTTTCACCTTCTCCTTTAGATATCCCCGCACAACTGACTTATTCCTCCCCAAAGTATTAGGGAGTCCTAAATACTTCGTCGAACTATCTGCTTGCTGAATTTGCAGCTCCTGACATACCAAGTCTCTGTTATAGTCGATCACATTGGCACTAAAAAAGGTTGAACACTTGTTTTTATTGATCCTTTGACCTGAGGCATGTTCATACACAGCTAATAAATCTCGAATTTGGACAGCTTGAGTTACCTCCGCTTTACAAAACAAATAACTGTCGTCTGCAAATAGCATGTGAGAAATCACTGGTGCATTCCGATAAATTCTTATACCCTGAATCCACTTCCTATCTTCATAATGTTTAATAAGAGAAGACAATCCTTCCGCACAAATGATAAACAAGTATGGAGATAAAGGGTCTCCCTGTCGCAGCCCTCGAGTGGGTTTAATAGGACCAATTTCCACTTCCCCATGATTGATAGTGAACTATTTTGTATTACACATTGCATAATTAAATGCGTCCATCGATTGCTAAATCCCATTTTCAGCATGATTGCCTTAAAAAACGGCCACTCAATACGATCATACGCTTTAGACATGTCGAGTTTCAACGCCATAAATCCTTCTTTACCAAACTTTTTCCTTTTCAAATAGTGCATGATCTCAAAGGCAACCATAATATTATCAGAAATTTGTCGTCCTGGTAAAAACGCACTTTGTGATTCTGAAATAACAAACTCCAACACCTTCTTTAGTCAATTAGCCACCACCTTTGTAATGATTTTCATTATGACATTACACAAAGCTACAGGTCTTAGCTCTGATAAAGTCGTGGGGTTCTTCTTCTTAGGAATCAAAACAATGTTGGTGGTATTCAAACTCTCCATCAAAGAGCCATTGTCAAAAAAATCACGAACCAGTTGTATCACTTCCTTGCCTACTACTGGCCAGTTTTTTTGAAAAACGCTGGGGTCATTCCATCGGGCCCTGGCACTTTATCCGGATGCATATTAAACACAACCTGCCTTACTTCGATTTCAATCACTAGTTCAAGCAAAACTTTGTTATGATTCTCTGTGATGGTTGTCAAAACACAAGAAATAACTCGCTCCCCTTGACTTGGCCCTGCTTCGAACATCACCCCTTTTTAAAAGCAAATAGACGAAATGCAACATTGATTGGTTAGGCGAGGGTCATTGATCTTGGATATGGCGCATTTTGGTGATTCTCTCTATTTTCTATTTGTTAAATAATGTTATTTAAATTTTAATATATGTAAATATCTTACATGATATATTTAGGACCATCTCAGTCGAATTTGATGTGATACTTATTTTTTCTTATATTTAAAATATTGTATATTTTAGATTATTAAGTCATAATTATACATGAAAAATATCTATGATAACATAATCATTAATTATATTCATATCATATATACAATATAAAGAAATTTTTATTCATTGTTATACCAATTTGTATCTTATTGTAACATTAAAATATGAGCAAAATCAATTATTCGGTCATATTGTGAAATATGAATTAGATATCTGATTTTTTGGGTCATCGAAATTTCAGTTCAGTTCCGGTTTCGATTAAATTGAATATGCGGATATTCGGATAGCCGCTTAATAGGATAAAAAAGATGGATTATCTTGATCCAAATATGAGAAGTATGTCTGGTTCATGAGTGGGTGATTCTTTTCGACATCAACATTGTGCTCCAACTTTTTGAAAATGGAGATAAGGTTAGAGAAAGCGGAGGAGATTTAAAAAAAAAAAAATTGAAGCGTGCTCTTAAGTTTTTTTATCAGAGAAAATAAAAGATCTGGAAAGAAAATTTCCTTTAATTTTCTCTAAAATAATTTTCCCAAACACGACAAGATTTAGAATTACCTTCTTACATAATTTTTTAAACTATACCTATCATGTCCTTTTCACTATTTTCTCTTTTTTTTAACATAGACTTGGGGTATACTAGTAATTCATTTCTTCTGTTATTTTTTCTTTTTTCTTCTTACCACATCTTTTCTCTTCTCTTTCAAAAAAATCTTAGGAGTAAAGTGCAAGAGAGTCATAAATAAATGTAAGCAGTTCTACATTTATACAAAACCTTGTTCATATATATAAAATTGTGTCACTTAAAATAATTTAGCTAATATTCAAAGTTCATTCAATCGTGTTAGATTTTCATATTATAATAATTTAGCTTTAATGTGAAACGTGTTGTCCTGGGTATTTAATTTTTAGCAACTATCATCGAAAAATTGAATCATTTTTATAATTATATTTCATTAAAGAACTACATGAATTTACAAAAAAAAAACAGATACTTGACTGAAAATTCAGATAATTCGGTTTTCAGATATTTATGCTTACTCCAACATACAAGAATAACACTTTAATGTGCCGAAAAATGATTGGCTTACAAAATGGACCTTTGAGATATTACATATCCCGTAACTCGTTCATGACAACATATAAATATACCAAACACTACAAAATAAAGAGTTAGTTTTCAAATTATTAATGACACATAAATGACTTGTTTAAAATATTTTATAAGTTTAAAATATATGTATTTTTATTTTATAAATAATTTTTAAGTTTTCAATAGACACACATTAACTATTTTTTTAGGTGTATAACAGTTTATATGTTCAAACTCAACCAGTAAGTAAAAACAAGTCGCACAAATCTACAACTAACTAGGCTGATACAAATATCATTATGTTAACGGAAGAATCTGATTGACAACAAATTCGAAGGGTTGCTGGAATTATTGTGGTGATTAATGATGATTGAGATTGTAGGCTACGAAAATTAGGGTTAGGGTTTTGTCTAGGGATGGATGAGATTGTATGGATGATCGAATTTGCAGTTAAGATCGAATGTTGAATTCTTTTTTTTGCAAGGGTTGCTTCATGCCATACAATGTGTCTACGTGCCCATATTTATCGGGGATCAAGTCAATCATAGTTCTTGGGGAACAAGAAACGTAGAGGACTAAGTTTTCTTCTTTAACGACCCATGGGAATGAGGTTACCGCCTTAGATAACCGTTTTAAGCCCAAAGCCCGGCTACTTTCTCGGAACATGGTGGTGAAGTCATTGACTAGAGATTATCGAAGTCTAAGCCCACCTTGAGCCCACAAAGATGAGGCATCATAGGGCTGGACTTAGAAAGTCATCTAGGGGCGACGCTCTTCGGCCCACCAACATGTGAGACTATTAACAGACCTAGCCCTCTTCCAGTTGTATGTAATGATAACTTTCTCCTGTTGGGATGAATCCCATGCTTTTTACGTCTTCTAGCAGCCTATTAACAATGACTTTATCCTTTTTTTGGCCATAGGCGAGACATTTATCAAGTGCAGCCCAATGGGCTTTATTCGTCACCTTCTTTCCATTTTTTCAATAAAATGGTGTCATGTCATCCAATCATCTTTGAGCGACGCCTTAAATTAGGCGAGGCTAATTTCCGGCATAACACATTATTTATAAGAGCACCCAAGATGGGCATTGTTTCGAGTATTGTTTGCTGACTGGGCCGTGTTATTTAGCATTTGAGAAGTGTGTCGGTTACAAAGTTGTTAAACAAAGTTGTTCAAGTTGAACAACGGTTGTTTGCAATGGTTTAATAATAATTTAATTAAATGATGGCCCACTTTTCTCCTCTTGTAGCAGCAAAATGAAGCGTTAACTAAAAAAAGTTAGTAGAACATATGCTAACAACTTTAAAGGAGTTGTTTGGCATTGGAGTGAATTTAAAGTAAAAAATTATTAGAAATGAGTTGGAAGAGAAAGAATGTAAAATATTAATTTTTTTCATGAGGTGGAGCTTATAAACAATAATTGAAGTTGTTACCATTGTGGATGCTTTAAGAGGGTGCCACCCACCCACAAGATTTAGAGAAAGAGAGAGAAAAAAAATATTGGGGCTTCTTTTGGCATTGGAGAAAAAAAGAAAAGTTGGTCATGCCCCGGAATTCTGGCTGGCCAACTCATTCGTGCGTGGTTTGCTTTTTTGTTTTTTAACTATATTTTATCTCTCTTCCTTTATAAACTTAGTTGTTCATATGTGTGTACAGTGTTAATATTAACGTTACAAAAACTTGAAAAAGTATTTGACTTTTATAAATAAGAGTAGAATATTTATCATATTACTTATTAAATATACTCCCTCTGTTCCACCTAATTCTTTATATTGGGGGACGGGGGCTCAGAACGCAGTTTTAAGGCTCTTCTATAATATAGTTGCCTATTTTTTTAAAAAAAAATCTTCTAAATAAAAATATAATGTTCAATTTTTATAAAAAAAAATTCAAAAAATAAATTATGGAGCTATACTTTGTAGTAGTCATAAAATGCGTGTCAAGACTGAGAAAAAACTGTAAAAAATGAGTGGGACGGAGGGAGTAACATTTAGTATGCTTAGCAAAAAGAAAGAAAATGTAACATATAATATGACTAAAATGGATCAGGTATGGCCTACACAAAACTTAGACTTGGAATTGCATCAGAAAGGATTGTCCAACGAATTTGATTGACCCACGGTTGATTAGGTGGCACAAAAAATTCAGATATTTGTTGAAGACTTGGGCTCTTGCTCATGTATTGCACTTGCTCTATCAATCTAACTCATATATTGCTGCACAAGCGTAATGAACCTGTGAATGAGTATTTTTTTTTGATAAATATGGCTTATAACCTTACAAATGAGTATCTGTTCTCATAAATCTTGGGGTGAGCGAGGATCGAACCCAGTACCTGGGACGACAGAGGATAAACTCTTAACCACTTGAGCTATCCAACCGTGCTCAACACGAACAAGTATTTAGTACAAGCCCAATAGGGTCAACTTGCAAAGTCACAAAGCCTATAAAATGACAATTTTTGAATAAATACCAATGTTAGATCAAAGATCTTGATTAAATCAAAGTTTATTCTAATAAATCAAATAAATAATCATATATCCTGAATGTTAGGAAACAATGATCTCAAAACTATGCAGTGGGGGGGGTGGATGACTAGTTTTTAAAACTTTTCTGAATACTATGAAATTATGCAACTCAGAAATAAAATTAGTTGTAAAAATAAAACTATGTAAAAACACGTAGATATTTTACTCAATTTACTAAATATAAGTTATAAATAAATCGTGCTACAGTTCCCAAGAAAAATAATGGTATCTTTCCTGGTTTCTTCTCAAAAACAAATTCGTGAATTTAACTTACAGAGAGAGAAAAGATTTTTCAATCTTTATCTCATATCTGTTACACAGCTAAAAGATGAATGGTGAACTCAATATATAAGGATAATGTACTACAAGGTGTGCACCCCTATTTACAACTAGATATCCTTTTATGCAAAGATGGCACGTTGCAGATTTTGTAAGGACCACTTTATTCTTCCATACGCTCCATTTCTTTTGCTATGTATTTTTTCTTTTCGTGCTCTCCAAGTTTCGCTGCAGGCTTGACACATATCTATGGACCACATCGATGTACAATATATTTTAGTGATATGTTTCTTCTTTTCTAGTAATGTGTACCCTCATTTGTCTTGTTATAAAAGGCGTAGTGAAGATATCGTGAACTCCACTTGACTTGAATATGTTATCAGAGTTACTTTGAACTTGTCGATCTAGTATAATTTTGTACTTCACGATATATCATCTTTCTTGACTTGTCGGTGTAATACAAAATCAGACTTCATGATCCGGAACAAATTCGGACTTCTCGACATAGGCGAAACTTGAACTTCTAGATATGGCTGTAAACTTTAATAGACTTCTTGATATGATCGTCAATCTTGATGGACTTCACTATACAGTTATTCTAGACTTCACTGTTTTGGACGCATGAGTCTTCTTCCTGCTTGAACAATTTCCATTAAACTTCTTCTAAGTTTTATTCTATATCTATTATATACAGAATTGTTACAGAGAATTTTCCTAAGCTCTTATAGCATTACGAGTTGTCTGGAAATCAAACAAGACAAGTAAATTGAAACATATCACTATTCATGTAAAGAGACATTGTTTTTGTTATGATGGTATAGACAAGTCAAGGAGTCATGCATCTAATACTGACAAAAGAATAAATAAATAATCGTATAGTTTTCAAATCGTGTTTGTGAATTGTTAGTGATTATGATAAGATTATCAATTAGTTGTCCTTTTCAAGCAAGGAATAGAGCTCTTAGAAACACAGAAAGAAGAGACAATTTGACCAAACCGAGAAACTAAGCCTTTTTTCATTCATAAGCTTAATATATATACAACTCACGAGTTAAGACTCCACTACTATACGTAACAAGGATTAACATCCTTCCTGAAATACAACTTGCCACTTATTTACATAAGAACGTGGAGTTGACAGAGTCGACAATAGAAAAAAAATAATTGAATGTTAACTGACTCCGAATCTACTGAAATTACATATGAAAGTCTTTTGGCCAAACTGGGGGTTTTCATTTGGATCAGATGTGTTTGAGCCCACATCAATTCC
This sequence comes from Apium graveolens, assembly GCF_009905375.1. Lineage (NCBI taxonomy): Eukaryota > Viridiplantae > Streptophyta > Magnoliopsida > Apiales > Apiaceae > Apium > Apium graveolens. Next base: position 38,999 of record NW_027421834.1, read on the forward strand.
CGCCCCCATTAAGAGGTCCCTTGTCCTCAAGGCCCTTTGTGTGGTTGGACTTATTAGAAAAAGAGATATATTTTTCATCAAACAGAAGAGGATGAGAATCTTGCATTTATACATATTCTTCCCATGTTGAACTTTCTGGTGAGGACAAAGACCATATGACTAATACATGTTCCTTTTTCTCATCACCTTCCCCAATGGTGCGATGGTCCAAAATGTCTACTGGAGGAGGTACGGTTGCTCATTCTCATCAACTGCAGACAATGGCATATGAGCAATGGTAGTGTCTCTAACACAACGGGGAAGTCACGAAACAAGAAAAACTCGATATATGCGGGTGGTGGGTGGAAGATCAACTTCATAAGCAACTCTGCCGATCCAACGGTGAATACGAAAAAGCCTAAAATATCGACGAGCGAGTTTGGGGTATGAACGGTGTTGTACCGTCACCAGCCTATATGTCTGTAGTTTGACAAATAATAGGTCGCCTTCCTCAAAATGCATCTCAAGTCGCTTTTATTTTCTTGTTGGGTCATTTGGTGTCGGGTTTTTTTGAGATTGTTTTTGAGTTGAAAATCAGCCATCGGTTTAAGAGATGGTGGTGCATCATGTAATGAGACAAAATCAACATTTTTGATGTCAGGTGGGCCAGAATATGGTGATGGAGAATGATGAATGCTAGAAGTAGAAATTGTGGCTTATTGTGAGTTATTGTCTGGTAAGACTTCATTGTGGAGTACCACGGAATCATTAGGGATTACATTTGTGCTCGATGGATGCTGCACAATGACAACCCTATCATGGCTGATGAGTAAGAATTGCGTTGATTTGCATTTATGACCCAATGCTTATTTTTCATCGCATGTATAACAAAGACCTTTGGATTACCACAGAATCATTAGGTCTAAGAGGTGCAGGAAGAAGAGAAGTATGAGTAGTAGGCCCAAAAATAGTTTTAGGTGGGGATGAGGTTGGGGTGGAAGCAAGTGTGGCTGTGGGAGAGGGGTGGGTCTGGTACCAAAATATGGCCTGTTTCTGACATCTCTAAGTTTAGGTCCAACAAGTTTAACTTGACCAATGGCTAAAGAAACATCATGTGGTTTCCAGAGAGCAAACTTATGTTGGATTTCAAGTTTTATCCCAGGAGAAAACAATCAAGGATGGCATCAACCAGTAGGCCATGAACTCTATTACATAGTGTCTCAAACTGCGGTTGAAATTCTTCCACGGTATCTATTTTCCGCAATTTGAAGAGAGCCGCCCTGTGATTTTAGTAAGTAGATGGACCAAAATGGATTTCTAAACCTTGAACAAAGGCTTCCCGGGACATGAGTTGATTGTTCTGTATCATGCAAATGTACCAACTTAGTGCTTGACCTTGCATGTAGAGATATAATACTTAGTTTTTGTGCTGGTGGAACTTGGTAGTGGTTTAAAAATTGGTTGGCTTAAAATATCCAGTATAATGGGTTGGAGCCATCAAAAGGAGCTAGGGATAGTATGGGAAGTTTAATGGTAAATACAAAGATTGGTATGTGTTAGAAAATGGAAAGTTTGAGGCATATTTTATATATGTTCTTGATATGATTTCCGGAAACTAACACTTGGAGGTTGTTCCTTGACATGAGGACTTAAAATTTCATATTTGGATCTAAGACATTTTCTTAGTGAAATCCATGAATATATTGCGACAAAGTTGCTTGTTTGAAATGAGTTTTGGGGAATTTGTCCCACATTGGTATTGTAAAAGAAAGATATTGAGTTTATATAGCATCTTGTGTTAGTGTTGTTTACAACTACTAGCATAAGTGGAATGCTTGGGTGGCCTAGTGCTAGTGGGAACTCTTATATTTTTCTTTTCTATTACAAGTTTAATTATTTATATTGATTATTTAATTATTAATATAAAATATATTGAGTAAGGATTATTTTAATCATACTCTGAATATATTTTGTAATATTGATATTAATTAATCAGGATATAATATAAATAATAAGGAAAACCCATTTTGTTTACTTTTTATGTTTTGTTACTTGGTGTACCACATCGAGTAAAATAGAAGAAGAGCAACTTGAGATGCCTATATATTGAGAGGTATACTTGAGATTAAAATGACACAAGTCTCGGTGCCTATCTCGCAAACATAAATGAGTTGCATAGGTTTTTTGGGCAAACTGAGGTGCGAGTCGTCGTTGATCATTGTTGGTTCTGTGGCCAGATTGATCTGTTGTTGTTTTATCCTGGAAGCGATATTGCTGCATTCCATCACAGCTTAAGTGGGGGGCAATAATCTCTTCAAGAACAGTCAAGTCCTCTTGAAGGGTTTGGCGACTCAGCTGTTGTGTTCTTCTTCTTATCAGAATTTGGAAAGCGATAAGAGATAAGTTTTCTTTACTTTCTTTGTCAATTACAGTCTTTATAGTTTGTTATTGCCTTCGTGTTTTATTTCGTTAGTTGGTTATTTGCCATGTTCTTGTTATTATATATATAACTGCTCATTGTTGCTGTGTAGTTAGAATTATACCCAACAATCTTGAAGAGATTATTGTTATATATAGTTAATTAGCAAGATGGTTAACGAAACTGCTGATGTTCCTAAAATTGTTGAGACTGGTTTTGGTTCTGGTGGTACTACTACCATTGACTGGACCACGTATCGTTTTCCCCATCCAATTGATTTATCGGGTATGCCTAATAAATTTAGTGGTGGAGCTTCTTTTTCTCTTTGAAAAAGACGAACCTCTAGTTAACGGTTAAGGGTCTATTGTTAGTGGTACAGTATGATCCTCCTGGGTTGGAACAAGAGAAAGCTGAATCTGTTAAGGTTTATGCTTTATGGGCTGAGAAGGATGGGGTGGCTAGGGCAGCTAATTTTGGCATCCTTGGAGAACACCTTGTTCGATGTTTATTCATCAGATGCCTATACTGCTAAAGTCTTATGGGATAAGCTGGACCAAACCCATAATACTGATTCTCAAGGATTTGAGAAGTATTCTGTGGCTAGGTTTCTTGATTTTAAGCTGGTGGATGGAAAATCCATGACTGAACAGGTTCATGAGTTTGAGATGTTAGTTCATGATTTGGGTGAGTCCGGTATGGTCTTGCTTGAGAAGTTTCGAGTGATGTCTGTGATTGAAAAGCTCCCTAAGTCTTGGGAAGAGTTTGCTCTCTCCCTGAAAAGACAGAAAGGAGAGATCACATGGACTAACTTGATGTTGGACATCTCAGTACGGGAGTAGCACAAGTCCAAATAGGGACATGTGTTGCCTGTGAAACATGGGAGCTCGAAGGTGAATGTAGTGACTGTAGGACATAAAAGAAAGGTAGTCACTAAGAAGGCTAACACTAAACCTGACAAGAACAAGGCTAAGAAACCAAAGGCGAACAAACCATGTTGGTCTTGTGGACAGGTTGGTCAATGGAGCAAGGACTGTCCAACTAAGAAAGCTAAGAAAGCCGAAGTGGTAGCTCAAGCAAATACTGTGCTTGGACTTGGAACCACGAGTGGGCCAGTAGCTAACATGGTCATTGGTGAGGTTGTTGCCTCTGGAACCGATGATGGGTATGTTACTTACAACCCTGTACTACTTTCCACTTATCTGTCACATGAGTGGTTGATTGATACTGGAGCTAATGTACATATTTGTGCTGATATTAGCTTGTTTGTATCTTATCAATAGAGTCATGGAGTGACAGTGACGATCGGGAATGCTAGTGCTGCACAAGTGCTTGGAATAGGAAACGTGGACCTGAAGTTTGCTTCTGGGCGGATTCTATCTCTCACTAGAGTGTATCATGTTCCCTCTATTCGTAGAAATATTATAAGTGGAAGTTGTTTAGTTAAAAACGGCTTTGAACTTTCTTTGAAGTGTAATAAAGTAGTTATTACTCATACTGGTACATTCTTTGGAAAGGGTTACTTGTCTGATGCTTTGTTTTTAATAAATGTTGAACCCGTTTTGGGTGGTTTTATTAATGATAGTGTTGCATCTTCTGTTAATTGTGTAGAATCATCTGATTTGTGGCACTTATGACTTGGTCATTTAAATCATGGTGCTCTAAAGAATATGTTGAATTTAGAGTTGATTCCAAAGTACGCCATTGATAAGAAATCTAAGTGTCAAGTGTGTGTAACTGCTAAACAAACAAGGAAACCTTTTCATATTGTTGTTAGGGATTCAGACTTGTTAGATTTAGTACACTCAGACATATATGAATTTGGTGGTGTGTTGACTAAGGATCACTGTAGATGATTGTAGTAGATAGTGTTATGTTTATTTGCTTAAACATAAGGATGAAGCACTAGATAAATTCATTATATATAAAAATGAAGCTGAAACACAAATTGGCAAAGTACTTAAACGTTTGAGGTCTGATAGAGGAGGTGAGTATACGAGTACCTTGTTTAATGAATTTTGCGCAAACAATGGTATAGTTCATGAGGTTACTCCACCATACACACCTGAGTCTAATGGGTGGCAGAACGAAAGAACGGAACTTTTAAAGACATGATTAACAGTATGCTAATTAATTCTGGGTTGCCTTAGTACATGTGGGGAGAGGCTCTGAATATGGCTTGCCATATTCTGAATAGAGTCCCTCTGAAATATATGGACAAGACACCATATGAATTATGGAGAAAGCGTGGGACAAGTTTGAGTTATCTTCGTGTGTGGGGGTACCTTGCTAAGGTGCTTTTCCCTGAACACAAGAGAAAGAAACTGGGATCGAAAACTGTTGATTGTATCTATATGGGCTATCTTGAAACCACAACTGCTATGAGATTTTTAGTATTAAAATCTGACATAGATGGTATTGTGGCGAATACGATAGTTGAGTTTCGTGATGCAAATTTCTTTGAGGAAGTATTCCCAATGAAGACTGGTATATCTTTGGGCAGTTCTGAGGATGATCCCACTCACACATCAAGTTCTATTCCTGATCATGTGGAAAAGATGACAAATGTGGGGGTGGATCCTGGTAATAGCTCTACTCCTAACGAAGCAGAGGAACCTAGAAGGAGTAAGCGTGCAAAGGTAGTCAAGGACTTTAGAAGTGACTTTATCACTTACAATGTCGAGGATGAGCCTTTAAATTTCCGTCAAGCCAAGGATTATTCGGAGTCAAGGCATTGGAAAGGCGCTGTAAAGAGTGAAATTGACTCAATTGTTTCAAACGGAACATAAGAGTTAGTTGATCTCCCTCCAGGGTGTTCTACTATTGGATGTAAATGGATCTTCAAGAGGAAGCTAAACCCTGATGGCTCAATAAATAAGTACAAGGCTAGGCTAGTTGCTAAGGGCTTTAGGCAAAGGGAAGGCATTGATTATTTTGATACAAATTCTCCAGTTGCCCGAATGACAACAATCAGAATGCTTATTGCATTGGCTTCTGTACATGGTCTTATCATCCATCAAATGGATGTAAAGACAGCTTTTCTTCATGGTGACCTTGAAAAAGAGATTTATATGGATCAGCCTGAGGGATTTGTTGCTTCTGGTAATGAGAGGAAAGTATGTAGACTAGTCAAGTCCATCTATGGCCTTAAACAAGCACTTATAGACTGGCATAAAAAGTTTGATGAAACTGTTTTAGACTTCGAATTTTTTAGTTAATGAAAGTGACAAGTGTGTCTACTATAAGGTTAGAGGTAATGATTGTGTGATCGTGTGCTTGTATGTAGATGATATCTTGTTATTTGGAACCAATATTGAGATTATTAACGAGACAAAGAGTTTCTTGAAGATGCACTTTGAGATGAAGGATATGGGTGAAGCTAGTGTGATTCTTGGGATCAAGTTGACTCAGTCAACTGATGGAATAACTTTGTCACAGTTTCATTATATAGAGAAATCTATACTTGAGAAGTATGGTTATTCAAATTGTAGAATCGCTAGTACACCATATGATTCAAAATTTGCCTTAGTCAAGAATATTTCAGGAGTTCCTGTGTCTCAGTTAAGGTATTCTTAGATTATTGGGAGTTTGCAATATCTTGCTAATGTGACTAGGCCATATATTTCTTATTATGTGTCTAAGTTGGCTAGATATACAAGTTGTCCAAACAAGACTCATTGGTAGAGTTCTTAGATATCTGAAGGGAACTATTTCCCTTGGCTTGCATTACCGGAGATTTCCGGGGGTACTCGAGGGGTACAGTGATGCAAGTTGGATAGCTAAGAAATTTGGTTCCAATGGAGTGACTGGATATGTGTTTACCCTTGCGGGTGGAGCAGTGTCCTGAAAGTCTTCTAGACAGACTTTGATTACTCGGTCTACTTTTGAGGCTGAGTTGTGTGCACTTGATGCCACGGGGACGGAGGCTGAATGGTTATATGGACTCATGAGTATGTTACCTGTAGTAAGCAAGCCGCTTCCTGCCATTTCTGTTCATTGTGATAGCCGTACAACTATCGACAAAGTCAGAAGTGTAAAGTATAATGCTAAAACAAAGAGACACATCCAAGTTAGACTAAAGTCTATAAGGGGTCTTGTGTCTGATAGGATTATTGCTATAGAGTTCATAGGAACTCAGGATAATATAGCCGATCCGTTGACTAAAGGGATTGAGCATGCTATAGTCCTTAAGTCGAGGTTGGGGATGGGACTGGTAACTGTTAGGAATATATGTGCATTAGTTTGATGATATGTTTAACAAAACACTTAAGTAGAAATCTAGTATTTATAGCCTCAACGGATAAGACCACTTTGGCTATCCGTTGATGGTGTAGCTTTACTTAGAAATAAGTCTAGTGTTGTAGCACATTTCAGTCTCTGAATTTGAGATATAATTCTTAAATGTTGAGGGAAATTATAAGTCATGTTGACTACTAAAGGATATGCAGATAGGAAGGCCAATTGTAAATATTTCATGCCTTGTAATTTTGTATAAATGAAATGGTGTCAACGGATAACTTAAAGACCTTCAACGGATGAGAAACAAAGCTTCAACGGATGTCTCTAAAGCTTCAATGGATAACATCCTTTAACGGATGAGTGCATCAATGGATAGAGCTTCAACTGCTAGCACATCAACGGATAAAGCCATCAACGGATGAAGGCTTCAACGGATGTTCTGTTAAATAGCAGTTGACAAGTGGTAGTTGTACCTACAAACAGAGGCACATGGGTTGACAGAGACAACTGAGATGTGGTAGCCTATTTCAGGAACATCAGAAAAAGCAGTCGTTCTACTCTAGTATAAAGAGGCAATAGTCAACAATGCACTGGAGTAAAATGGAGAAGAAACAAGTGGAGAACTTATTTTATTATTGTATTTTTTATCTTTGTCTTCACTTGTAAACTTGGTGTTATATAAACCAAGTAGCAGCTAGTAATTAGAATATAATTTTTCCAGAGCTGTTTAGAAAAATCTTGAGAAAAATTATCTAGTTTGTACTAGGATGCAGCTGTGATCAACTTCTTGAATCACAGATTTTCTGAAATACCATCTCTGGTGGAACAACAAATCCACCAGAAAAGTTTTTAAGGTCTGTTGTGTTCTGTACTTTTGTGCTTGAATATATATCTGTCTGTATTAGCTTAAAGCAATTCACACACTTGTTTATCTTAAACACACAACCTTTGAAACTGCTCAAAACTTGAAAAAGGTTTGAGATTTACATTCAACCCCCCTTCTGTAAATCTCATTGTTAGTTCACTAGGAATAACAATTGGTATCAGAGCAGGCTCTTGACATACAAAGAGTTTAAAGTTCTTGGAAACTAACAAAGATGAGTAAGAAGGATATTGGAGTAAAAAACCCAGTTCTTGACAAAGACAGTTATCACCATTGGAAGGTGAAAATGCACCTTCATCTACTCTCCCAAGATGAAGGTTATGTAAACTGCATTGAAAATGGTCCTCACATTCCCCACAAAGTAGCCACAGTTGCTACAGCCACAATTGTTATTGGTCAATCCATTCCAAAACCTAGAGCAGAATGGACAATGGAAGACACAGAAGAAGTCCACAAGGATAAGAAGGCTATGAACATTTTGTTTAATGGTCTTGACAAGGATATGTTTGATAATGTGATAAATTGCACAACTGCCAAAGAGGTTTGGGACACAATTCAGCTACTGTGTGAAGGTACAGAACAAGTAAAAGAAAACAAAATGCAGCTTCTCATTCAACAGTATGAGTATTTTCATTTTGAAGAAAATGAATCTTTAAATGACACATTCAATAGATTCCAAAAGCTGTTGAATGGACTGAAGCTGTATGGTAGAGTGTACCAGGTGAAGGATTCAAATCTTAAATTTTTAAGATCCTTGCCAAAGGAATGGAAACCCATGACTGTCTCCTTGAGAAACTCTCAAGATTATAAGGACTTCACTCTTGAAAGATTATATGGAATCTTGAAGACTTATGAACTAGAGCTGGAACAGGATGAGGTATTGGAGAAGGGAAGAAAGAAAGGAGGTTCAGTTGCCTTGGTAGCTGAAAATGAGAAAGAATGCAGACAAGAAACTGTGAGATCAACATTAAACTCCAAAGATGGCACAAGCAAATCAGAATAAAGCAAGGGTAAGGAACAAGTTGCTGAGAATGAAGACAACTCCAGCCAAGATGACTCTGATGGTATTGATGAGCATCTTGCATTTCTGTCCAGAAGATTTGCAAAGATGAAATTTAAGAAAAACACTAGAGCCACTAAACCTCATAAGAACATGGTGGACAAATCCAAGTTCAAGTGTTTCAATTGTGGTATAAGTGGACACTTTGCAAGTGAGTGCAGAAAGCCAACTTCTGAAAAGAAGAAATTTGACCAAGTAGATTACAAAAAGAAATATTTTGATCTGCTCAAGCAAAAGGAGAAGGCTTTCATTACTCAAGAAAAAGACTGGGCAGCTGATGGAGAAGAAGAGGATGAAGATGTGGAATATGTCAACTTGGCTCTCATGGCTGATTCTGAGGAAAATGAAGTTAGTTCATCAAGCAACCAGGTAATCACTACTGATTTAACACAGCTTACTAAAGAAGAGTGCAATGATGCTTTTAATGACATGTCTACTGAATTGTATCACTTGCGTGTGTCTCTTAAATCTCTTGCTAAAGAAAATAGTAGGATTAAAGAGAACAATCTGTTTTTAAGTAATAGAAATGCTGTGTTAGAAGATAAGTTGATTGACCTAGAGAAAACTAAGCTACATTGTATATCTGTTGAAAATGAACTAGCTGAATCTGTTAAGAAAGTAGAAATACTTTCTAATCAATTAGAGAGAGAGCAAGAGGTGATTAAAGCCTGGAAGACATCTAGGGATGTTAGTGCTCAAATTGTCAAGGTACAAGGAATTGAATCATTTTGTGAGGCTGCCTGGGATAAAATCAAAAAGGAAATGGAATTAATTGATGGGCTGTCAACGGATGTGGAATCAACGGATGATGAAAATTATCCGTTGAAGGAAGAAAAGGAGCATCCGTTGAAGGTTCCTCAATTAAAACAGGCAGATGTTTCTAAAAGTGAAAATCTAAAGAAACTCAACAAAAAGTTTGGTTCAACTTCCAAGAACTTTGTCAAAGAAGAAGCAAGCACATCCAAAGATTTCAGTAAGGTGAATATATGACACATGACCTTAGAACAGTTAAAGAATAGGCTCAAAGTGGTTGAGGATAAAAAGGAAACTAAAAGGAAATCTAATAGAAATGGGAAGGTAGGGGTTAACAAACATAACAATTACACACCTGATAAGTATGCTCCTAGAAAAAGCTGTGTGCATTGTAATAGTGTTAATCATCTATCTGCTAATTGCAAATCTATTAAGAAAACTCCCATACCTGTACCCTCTTCCATGCCTAATATGTCTGCATCACCTCTGCATGCTATGCCTGTTATGTCTCAACAGAATCCTTATGCATATTTTGCAAACATGCCATATTTTAACAATCCTTATCTTGCTGCATTTAGTATGCCTCAAATGCCATACAATATGCCTATGTGGAATAACATGTTTGCACAATCCATGCCTTATCAAATTCCAAATGTGCTAAATGATTCTGTGACTAACCCTACACCTCAACCAACTACATCTAAGATCAAGGTTGACTCAAAGTTACCTAAGTCTAAAGATGCAGGAGGAATGAAGTCTAGGAGAAAGGCTAACATGAATGGACCCAAGGAAACTTGGGTACCAAAATCAACTTGATTGATTTTATGGTGTGCAGGGAAATAGAAGAAATCTATGGTACTTGGACAGTGGCTGTTCAAGACACATGACAGGAGATTTCTCCCTGCTCACAGAGTTTAAGGAGAAAGCTGGCCCTAGCATAACCTTTGGAGATGACAGCAAAGGGTTTACTATGGGATATGGCTTGATTTCAACAAGGAATGTCATCATTGATGAAGTTGCATTAGTTGATGGTCTCAAGCACAACTTACTGAGCATCAGTCAACTATGTGATAGAGGGAATACAATTTCCTTCAATTCTGAAGCCTGTGTTGTCACCAGTAAGAAAGATAACAAAGTGGTTCTAACTGGAGTTAGAAAAGGAAATGTGTACTTAGCTGACTTCAACTCTACTTATGCAGAATCTATTACTTGTCTCTTCAGCAAAGCAAGTCCAGTTGAAAGTTGGCTATGGCACAAGAAGCTATCTCATTTGAATTTCAAGACAATGAATGATCTAGTCAAAAAGGACTTAGTTAGAGGAATTCCTCTTGTTGAATTCTCAGGGGATGATTTGTGTGATGCTTGTCAGAAAGGGAAACAAAGGAAAGCATCATTCAAAAAGAAGCTTGAAACAACAATTGATGAACCATTACAGCTGCTACATATGGATTTGTTTGGACCGGTCAATGTATTGTCAATTGCAAGAAAAAGATATTGCTTAGTGATTGTAGATGATTTCTCAAAGTTTTCATGGGTCTATTTTCTTGGATCAAAGGATGAAGCAAGTGAAATCATTATCAATCACATCAGGCAAGTCAATAATCATCTTGACTTGAAGGTTAGGAAGATCAGGAGTGACAATGGAACTGAGTTCAAGAATTTGACAATGAGGCTGTTCTGTGAAGAAAATGGAATTATGTATGAGTTCTCAGCTCCAAGAACACCTCAACAAAATGGGGTAGTTGAAAGAAAGAACAGATCTTTAATTGAGGCTGCTAGAACAATGCTTGAAGAATCAAAGTTACCAACATATTTCTGGGCTGAAGCTGTTAATTGTGCCTGCTACACTCAGAATATTTCTTTGATCAATCAAGCTAAAGGCATGACTCCTTATCAGTTGTTCAAGAGAAGAAAACCAACTCTAAACTTTCTTCATGTCTTTGGATGTAAATGCTTTATACTGAGAAATCAATCTGACCATAAAGGGAAGTTTGATGCAAAGGCTGATGAAGGGATATTTGTTGGTTACTCAGCTGGAAAATCTTATAGGGTCTACAATTTAAGAACCAACATTGTTATGGAATCTGTGCATGTTGTGTTTGATGATAAAAAGATTGATGGACTAACAGATGAGGGACACCATGAGAGACTCAAATTTGACAACATTGAGATATATTGTGATGATAGTGAAGAGGAGACTGATGGAGATGACACTTCAAAAGGGATTCAAAACATGCTCTTGGATAATGCACAAAATTCTCCATCCGTTGATAGAGGCAATGCAGTATCCGTTGAAAGACATAGTGCATCATCCGTTGAAGTACAAAATGAAGCATCCGTTGATCATAGTTCGTCAACGGATAATCGATTTACATCATCAGTTGATAGAACTCCAAGTTCCCTGCAAAGGACCAACAACTCAGGGGGAGTTTCAACTAATCAACACTCTGTCTCACATCATGACAATACTGAGGCCACCTCATCTAGAGTATATCTTCCACCTCAAAGGAAATGGACCAAGAATCATCCCTTTGAACTGATCATTGGTGATGCATCATCTAAAGTGCAAACAAGAAAAGCTACTCAAGATGAATGTCTGTATAGTAGTTTTCTATCTCAGGAGGAACCTAAGAAAGTGGAAGAAGCTTTATTGGATCCAGATTGGATATTAGCTATGCAGGAAGAGCTGAACCAATTTGAGAGAAACAAAGTTTGGAAGCTGGTACCCAAACCAAAGAACAAGAGTCCTATTGACATAAAATGGGTATTCAGAAACAAGATGGATGAAAATGGCATTGTCATAAGGAATAAAGCCAGATTGGTTGCTAAAGGCTATTCTCAATAAGAGGGAATAGATTTTGATGAGACATATGCTCCTGTTGCAAGACTTGAAGCCATCAGAATTTTTCTAGCCTATGCAGCCCATGCCAATTTCAAAGTCTATCAAATGGATGTCAAGAGTGCATTTCTAAATGGGAAATTGGAGGAAGAAGTTTATGTAAGTCAACCTCCAGGGTTTGAAGATTCAAATTTTCCAGACTATGTGTATTATCTGTTGAAAGCACTCTATGGACTGAAGCAAGCACCTAGAGCCTGGTATGAAACCTTATCAAAATTCCTTTTGGAGAATCACTTCACTAGAGGTACTGTTGATAAAACTCTCTTCTTTAGGAATGTTAATGGCTCTAGTATACTTGTTCAAATTTATGTAGATGACATAATATTTGGATCTACAGATGATAAGCTTTGTAAAAAGTTTGTTAAGCTAATGCAAAGTAATTATGAAATGAGCCTGATGGGAGAGCTAACCTATTTTCTTGGTTTACAAGTTAAACAAGTTAGTGATGGAATTTTCATTAGTCAAACTAAATATATTTATGATCTTTTAAAGAAGTTTGACTTAATAGAATGTTCATCTGCAAAAACTCCCATGGCCACTGCCACCAAACTTGAATTAAATAAGACTGAAAGGTCCGTGGACATTACAAGTTATAGAGGCATGGTTGGTTCACTTTTATATTTAACTACCAGTAGACCAGATATAATGTTTTCTACATGTCTCTGTGCTAGATTTCAAGCTGACCCTAAAGAATCTCACTTAGTAGCTATTAAAAGAATTTTCAGATATCTCAAGGGGACTCCAAATCTAGGAATTTGGTATCCTAGAGAGTCTGGTTTTGATCTAATTGGCTACTCAGATGCAGACTATGCAGGTTGCAAAATAGACAGGAAAAGTACAACAGGCTCCTGCCAATTCCTGGGAAACAAGCTTGTATCATGGTTTAGCAAAAAGCAAAATTCAGTCTCTACTTCTACAGCTGAGGCTGAATACATTGCTGCTGGAAGTTGCTGCTCTCAAGTGTTATGGATGAGGAATCAACTCCTTGATTATGGACTACATGTTGATAGAATTCCTATTTTTTGTGACAACACAAGTGCCATAGCCATAACAGAGAATCCTGTGCAGCACTCAAGGACCAAGCACATTGATATCAAGTACCACTTCATTAGGGAACATGTGATGAAAGGTACAGTGGAACTTCATTTTGTTCCAAGTGAACAACAAATTGCAGACATATTTACCAAGCCACTTGATGAATCAACATTCACAAGATTGGTAAGTGAGCTAGGTATGCTTAATTACTCTTAATATTCATGTCCTCATTGCAATTTGAATTGAAGCCTGAAATGTATTAGCTGCAAGAACAAATTTGATTTTTAACATAGATTATTCCATCAACGGATATTCCCTATCCGTTGAAAGTCAAAATTGTTCTGTCAACGGATGTTCATTATCCGTTGAAAGTCATATACATTTCTGGAATTTTTATCCGTCAACGGATAAAACTGAAGTGCTCTTCAACGGATGACAGTTTACCTTATCCGTTGAAATATCACATCAGTCGATTCAAGTGTTTCACAGCCATTGATTCTATTGTCTTAACCGTTGATACTCTTACATACAGCTGTATGTATTTGTTTTAAAGGTAGTTTTCAGAATACTTACAGTTTATTCTTAAACGGCTGAAATTCACTTACACATATTTATTGTTTAATCTCTTATTTATTTTTTTTATTTGAGAAAGTATATAAGCCCTTCTGATTTTTCATTTTTACTTTACGCTTTCTTGAAATTTCAAAGCTTTTACCATTTTCTCTCTGCAAAACCTTCAAGTTATTCTCTGCAATTTCTACTCACAACAATGGCACCAGTAGTAAAGATTATGTCTCAATCTGGGTTCATCTATGAGAAGAACAATTTCATAGCTTTGGTAGAAAAGAATGAAGCCCACTCAGATTATCACAAAATGATGGACTTCATCAAAAACTGTAAACTTAGCTATGCAATGCTGGAAGCCCCAACGATTTACTGTGAAGTAGTTGAGGAGATTTGGACATCTGCTGAGTTCAACTCCATAGATATGACTATCTCCTTCACTCTCAAAGGTAAAAATCACTGTGTTAACTGTGATGACTTACTAGCATGTTTTAAATTACCTGAGAACAATGCCATGACACCACACACTGATAATGATGTATCCAGCATGTTAGATTCCATAGGTTATTCTCTTAACTCTGCTAGTTTAGGGAGTATTAGAAGAAAAGGCCTTAGGAAAGAATGGAGTTTTCTTGGGGATGCCTTTATCAAGGTTTTCTCTGGGAAAATTAGCAATTTTGATGCCATAACTTCATCTCTTGTTAATATGCTCTATATGCTTGTTTCTGATAGGTATTTTAATTTTAGCAACTATATTATGCTAGAATTGGGTACTAGATTAGGTAACAAAGCTAATAGACCTAATAACATCTATTATGCTAGATTCTTTATGTTATTGGCTAACCATGTTGCTGAAGGTTTGGTCATTACGAATGAGAATAATAAACTCAAGTGCTGGGCACAAGAGAAAAGAGTTATTGCAGATTTATTGAGAATGGATCTCAACAGCAGTGTGCCATTGGTATATTTACCAATCATGAATGCACCACAGGTAGGTGAGGTAATTGCTTCTATAACTCCTACTTCTTCCGACCCCTCTATTTCTGTATCTTCTAGTGTGGCCATGGAATCTGTGACAATGCCCCAACAGATTCCTACCAAGGTCACCAAAACTAAACTTTCAAAATCAAAGACAAAGAAAACCACCTCTGTTGTTTCTCAAAAGACAACAGTTGTAACACCTACCATTAACCCTGAGGGGAGTGAACAGGGTGTGAGTGGTGAGGGGAGGGGTGAACATCAAAGAAACCCCCAGGATAAGGAAGGAGAGAAAAGTGCTTCCCAAGCTAGCCAAGCCACAGTTTCTCAAAAAGCTGTGGTGGTTGAAAAGGTTACTAGCATATCCCTAGCTGCATCCTCCCAAAAGGATGTAACTATTGAAAATAGTTCCCAACCAGGAACACACAAACGAGGGAGGGACACTAAAGCCAAACACTCACCAACAAAAGCCTTTATTAGAAGAAAGAGAGCTAGAACCCAATCTTCTACACAGGGTGCACACACTGCACAGATACATTCATCTGTATCTATGCCTTCTCAAACTCAGTTTGATGTGGCTCCAACAAATGTGGAGTCACAGCCCCATTCTCTCACAATTAACATACATCAATCACCACACACTTCATCACCATCTCTGGATGTGGATATGTTATTCCCATCAATTCCTGATTCTCCCTCTTTACAACTCAGGGAGGAGCCCCACTCAAATACAGGTGATCATCATCTTTTAGATGATTTGTTGGATCACCCGCAAATTCTTTCAGATGTAATTGAAGGATCTGTGTCACCAAAACTCATATCAATCTACACAGATTCAACAGTTATATCACTTTCAATTTCTACTTCTTTTCCTTCTTCAACGGATATCACTCATCCGTTGACAAGTGGTTGTTCTTCAACGGATAAGCTTAACAGCAGTTATCCGTTGATACCATCAGTTTCACCTTCAACGGCTATTCCTCATCCGTTGATAGTCTCTACACACACAAATGAAACAATTCCAAGTGTAGAAGACTTGATTATTGTACAATCTCTTCTAGGACTGAGGGAAGGGAGTGACAATTTGAGTGAGAGGCTGGGTTGCTCCCAGGCAAAAGGAGAGATTGAGAGCTCAAATATGCATGCTATTTCTTCCAGCATGGCAAAAGTAAGTGAGAGGAGTACCACCTTAGTAGGTGAAGGTGATGGAGTGAGTTGTGTGAGCCAGGGGGAGCCCCTGATGCAAGAACATAGAGAAAATGAGAGAAAGGCAGGTACAGGAGATATAAGGATGGAACCAGCCATTGCTAATGAGTCAATGATTGTGAATGATGCTGAAAAGGAAAGACAATTTCAGTAACATTACAAAGCTGTAATTGATAACATTTCCTTGGATGCTGACACTTTTACTCATCCTGTTTTAGCCTATCAAGTATTGGTTGCACAGGGCAATGTGGAGGCAGAAAAGACACTACATCTAGTACATACAACAGCATCTCTTCAAAGGGACAAAACTGCTATTAACAAGATGCCTTCAACAGCTGGTGAGTCATTTGAAGAATTTGGAGTAAATTCTGATGATGATGACTTTGTTTCTTCTGATGGAAGCATGAACTTAGGGGGAGATGAAGGCCCTAGTTCTATTCCAAATCTACCTGAATGGGCCTTCACAAAGGAGTCTACAACAGGGCAATTCAATGTCTCCTTAGTCAAACAAATCAGTACTATCAAACAGGCCATTCAGAAAACTTCTCATTCTGGTACAAAGGCTATCCTTACAGCTCACTTGGACTCACTGCATCTCATGAAGTTGCAGCAAGTAAGACAGAATCTGAGTGTGGATGAACTCAGAAAGGATATTGCTGACTTGAAATCCTACAATTCTGAAAAATTGGATTCAGTCATGCCCTTTGGTACAATGCAGGACATTTTGTTGAGATTGAAAAAGGAATCACATACTGAAAAGAGGCTGGCCAAATTGGAAGACAGAGTTCAAGTTATTGAAGATTCTGTGGCCACCATTCTTCACAACCAACAATCTCAAACAAATCTACTTATGCAGCTGGCAAAAGCACAGGGCTACACCCCTCTCCTTGATGATAACAAAAAGGGGGAGAGTAAAAGGGAAGGGGAAGGAGAGCCATCTACAAAAATCCAAATATCTAAAGTGCTAGTTCCTGCCATCACTACTTCTCCAATCATTCAAATCAAAGGAAAGCCTAATGGAATTGATTTAATCCAGCTAGCAGCAGCTGAAATTCAAGTGAAAGAGCAAAGGAGGAGAATTGATGAAAGGATGCAACAGCTGTTTGGCTCAACACAAGATAAATCAATATCTGTGAAACATAGCACAAAGGTTGAACCAATCAATATGGAGCACAAGCCAGAAAGGAGAAATAAGGTTGGAGAGACTTCTTTAAAGAATCTAAAACCTATGGTTCTCAAGCCCAACACCAGATCCAGCAAGGACTCCACAAAGAACCCTCTAGACTTTGCTCAGATGAAAGAAGTGGATTTTCCTCTTCCAAAGCCTGATGAAGACAAAGTTTTGGGTACTAGCATCATAAAACACAAGGAGACCATGGATGAGGCAGTAAGGAGAAATATGGCTATTATCTTTAGAGAGGGAAAGAGCATATGTGTGATGCAAGGACATCCCAAATTCTCAATAGCCAAGAGGGAAGAAACCAAAAGGTTAAAGAAAGAAGCTGAAAAACTCAAGGCTGACAAAAGAGCACAAGCAAAGCTTGAACAAAAGCTAAAGTCAAGTCTAGTTGAAAATGAGAAAGGAATTGAAGTCAGGGGTGAAGACAAGATTGCAAACTTAGATGAGGTTTTTGGGAGTATATTTGGTGAAAGCATGGAGGAAAAAGAGAAATGGCAGAAGGGAAACAGAAGAAAGGCCAAGGCACATAGAAGGAGTGAAGGCAACACTGAAGAAACTAAATCTCTACCTTCCATACCTGAACCCTTTGTTGCTGATCCCACTATAAACATCCATGGTGAACCAATCATCCCAAAAGAGGAACCTATTGATTGGGACACCATCAATTTGCCTACCTTTTTAACCACTCTTCCACTACCAAAGAAACAGAAAAGAAAATCCAAATCTACACCTCCCCTAAACTCTAAGAAATTCACTCAAAAACATAAACCTAACCCTAAGCCACCCATTTCTAAAGATGATTATGTTCACATCTATGACATAAAAGAAATTTCAGACATTGAACTCTATCTGGATGAGCTGGAGGATGTAAGGGGAATTGCTGCTTACAGACAGCTACCAGAGAGATTGGTGTTCAGATACAAAGGAGCTGGGGAAAGAACATGGCCTCTCTACAGGATTCTGAATGAAGGCTACTCTACCTTGATCAGAGTCTTTTCAGCCATACAAAAGGATTCTGGCTTTACCAGGATTGCCAAGACTGAAATTCTCAACAAGATTGCCAACATAAGGAAAACCTGGAGGGAGCCCAATGCTTTGCCCAGAACTTTACTCATTCAAGAAAGGGGAACTACAATTCACAAATCACCTCATTGGTTGATGGAATTCAGAGATGATAAAGGAGTCAGAAGATTTTTCAGACTTGAAGACCAACTCAAGATTGCCAGCAATGAAACTCTAAAAGAAATGCAATCTAAGTTGGATATCAGTGATGAAGATGAAGCTGAATTCTTCAGACAACTCCAACTCCAAATTGAGGAAAATGACAAAGGGTTAGGAAAGAAAACCAGGGATCAAAGAAGAAAAAGATGATTTGCTCAGGCTAGTGGAGCATCCTTGGAAACACTGTAAATCTTCAATTACCTTCTAGTACATACACTTTTGCAGCACTTTTAAATTTCTACTTAGTTTCAGTTCATATATTTGTTAAGTATTTTGTTATCATCAAGTTAACCTTGAATTTATGTCTATAATTCTTATAGACATAAATAGGGGGAGATTGTTAGGAATATATGTGCATTAGTTTGATGATATGTTTAACAAAACACTTAAGTAGAAATCTAGTGTTTGTAGCCTCAACGGATAAGACCACTTTGGCTATCCGTTGATGGTGTAGCTTTACTTAGAAATAAGTCTAGTGTTGTAGCACATTTCAGTCTCTGAATTTGAGATATAATTCTTAAATGTTGAGGGAAATTATAAGTCATGTTGACTACTAAAGGATATGCATATAGGAAGGCCAATTGTAAATATTTCATGCCTTGTAATTTTGTATAAATGAAATGGTGTCAACGGATAACTTAAAGACCTTCAACGGATGAGAAACAAAGCTTCAACGGATGTCTCTAAAGCTTCAACGGATAACATCCTTCAACGGATGAGTGCATCAACGGATAGAGCTTCAACTGCTAGCACATCAACGGATAAAGCCATCAACGGATGAAGGCTTCAAAGGATGTTCTGTTAAATAGCAGTTGACAAGTGGTAGTTGTACCTACAAACAGAGGCACATGGGTTGACAGAGACAACTGAGATGTGGTAGCCTATTTCAGGAACATCAGAAAAAGCAGCCGTTCTACTCTAGTATAAAGAGGCAATAGTCAACAATGCACTGGAGTAAAATGGAGAAGAAACAAGTGGATAACTTATTTTATTATTGTATTTTTTTATCTTTGTCTTCACTTGTAAACTTGGTGTTATATAAACCAAGTAGCAGCTAGTAATTAGAATATAATTTTTCCAGAGCTGTTTAGAAAAATCTTGAGAAAAATTATCTAGTTTGTACTAGGATGCAGCTGTGATCAACTTCTTGAATCACAGATTTTCTGAAATACCATCTCTGGTGGAACAACAAATCCACCAGAAAAGTTTTTAAGGTCTGTTGTGTTCTGTACTTTTGTGCTTGAATATATATCTGTCTGTATTAGCTTAAAGCAATTCACACACTTGTTTATCTTAAACACACAGCCTTTGAAACTGCTCAAAACTTGAAAAAGTTTTGAGATTTATATTCAACCCCCCTTCTGTAAATCTCATTGTTAGTTCACTAGGAATAACAGTAACCCATCATAATTCATCAACAGCGGGAACCCAATACACCTGAGAGGAGATCCCTCGAAGTGTATTCAATGTGGTAAAAACAAGTTGTAAGGATGAATTAGTAGTACCTCTACCATATACATTTAGATACTTATGTATCTGAGTCTATCCCTTATAAAACCTTAAGAGGTACTTGAACTGCTAGTTAGCAAGAGTTATTTGAACTCTGAATGTGGTCAAGTCGTTTGACGAGATGATAGCAGTACATCTCTGGAGATGCCCAGCTAAGCGAATGTAATTGTGTGGTCGCAATTAGAGGAAAGGGTTATTCCTTGAAATATTCGACGAACAGGATCGAGACATGACCATTAACGTCTCAAAGCCGTAGGTTGGCACCATAGCCTTTGACTCGTCGTCTATGGAGTGTGGTTACACCCAACGGATAAAGATTCAAGGTGAAACATTCCATCTGTATCCGGTAGCCATCGAAGTAGAGGACTTAGGAGGGTTCAAACCCGGGAGGGTACCGACTCTGAAAAGGAAGTCATGATAAAATCTGGTATGCAATTTAATTATGGATTTGTAGGGGATTGTTAGAAAATGGAAAGTTTGAGGCATATTTTATATATGTTCTTGATATGATTTCCGGAAACTAACACTTGGAGGTTGTTCCTTGACATGAGGACTTAAACTTTCATATTTGGATCTAAGACATTTTCTTAGTGGAATCCATGAATATATTGCGACAAAGTTGCTTGTTTGAAATGGGTTTTGGGGAATTTGTCCCACATTGGTATTGTAAAAGAAAGATGTTGAGTTTATATAGCATCTTGTGTTAGTGTTGTTTACAACTACTAGCATAAGTGGAATGCTTGTGTGGCCTAGTGCTAGTGGGAACTCTTATAATTTTTCTTTTCTATTACAAGTTTAATTATTTATATTGATTATTTAATTATTAATATAAAATATATTGAGTAAGGATTATTTTAATCATACTCTGAATATATTTTGTAATATTAATATTAATTAATCAGGATATAATATAAATAATAAGGAAAACCCATTTTGTTTACTTTTTCTGTTTTGTTACTTGGTGTACCACATCGAGTAAAATAGAAGAAGAGCAACTTAAGATGCCTATATATTGAGAGGTATACTTGAGATTAAAATGATACAAGTCTCGGTGCCTATCTCGCAAACATATATGAGTTGCATAGATTTTTTGGGCAAACTGAGGTGCGAGTCGCCGTTGATCATTGTTGGTTCTGTGGCCAGATTGATCTGTTGCTGTTTTATCCTGGAAGCGATATTGCTGCATTCCATCACAGCTTAAGTGGGGGGCAATAATCTCTTCAAGAACAGTCAAGTCCTCTTGAAGGGTTTGGCGACTCAGCTGTTGTGTTCTTCTTCTTATCAGAATTTGGAAAGCGATAAGAGATAAGTTTTCTTTACTTTCTTTGTCAATTACAGTCTTTATAGTTTGTTATTGCCTTCGTGTTTTATTTCGTTAGTTGGTTATTTGCCATGTTCTTGTTATTATATATATAACTGCCCATTGTTACTGTATAGTTAGAATTATACCCAACAGTATGTTGAAGGTGTTTGGTGGCTGCTGGTGAAGGGAATGTGTTGGAACTGGAGTGGAATGATTAGTTAATTCTGAATATTTTTTGCTAGTTTTTGTGAGTTCTGACATCGTCATGGTCAAGTTGGATAGCTTCTTTTATGGTAGGAATTGAAGAAATTAATTCTTGGATGGAAGAATCATGTTAATATGAGAATGCATCTCATCAACCTGGGTCTGGAGGTTTTGTATTGCTCGAAGAGGATCATATATGTGTTCATTTGTGGTGTTTTTGATTGCAAAGGTTTAGGAGGCATAATGTGACAATGAAAGCACCAGATGATAAGGTTGTCAATTGGTTATCCTTTTCGAGCAAGGAACAGAGCTCCTAGAGATACAGAAAGAAGATACTATTTGACCAAACCGAAAACTTAACCTTTTTTCACTCATAAGCTTAATATATACAACGCAGGAGTTAAGAGTCCACTACTACACGTAACAAGAATTAGAAATATGCTATCTGAATTATAACTTGCCACTTATTTACATAAGAACATGAACTTGACGGAGTAAACAATAAAAACAAATAACCAAATACTAACTGATTTCGAATATATTAAAATTATATACATAAGTATTTTGACCAAATTGGGGGCCTAATTGTTCTCTAGGACCTCCTTAAGTTTTCATTATTAGAGATAATGAAGATCATGCTGATAAAAATAAACCAAGTCACGATCAGTGTCACAATTAAGCAATGATTTAGTAGTTGTATATGTGTTGTAGTTTCCTTATGTAGTCTGCTAAAATATTGTCAGACTGATATCTGTGATAATATAATTGATATAGCAGCTGTAAATTAGCAGTAATTTTAGCTTGACAATCTGTATATATGTATTCATTGACAAGTGAATGAGAATTACTCTTTCTCAATCTTTACATGGTATCAACCTTCAACCGATCCTCTATCTCTCTAATTTCTTTGTCTTCTCTTTGTTCTTCTTCATGGCCAACAATGGAGATTCATCTTTTATTTCTAATACTCATGAACCAAGCAAACCTCTTACTGTCATTACTTTTAACAACTCTATCAAACTTAAACAAATTACCTTGCCTGGAAAACACAGATTGAGGCTATTCTAATAGGCTTTGATTTATACCGATTTATTGATGGCACTACTCCATGTCCTCCCTCTATAATCACATATGATTCTAAGATTACACCTAACCCTGCTTATTCCACCTGGGTTCGTCAAGATAAACTCATTTTTGGTGCACTTGTTGGCACACTTACACCCACACTTGCTCCTCTCATCTCTCAAGCATCAACATCCAGTGCTGCCTGGCAAACTCTTGCATCAACCTATGTCAATCCATCACGTGGTCATATCAATCAACTCAAGGACCGACTCAGTAATATAACAAAATCTCCCACTCAATCCATCACCGAATACATGCAATCCATCAAAGCCTGCACCGACCAACTTGCACTTCTTGGAAAACCTATTGATCCTGAAGACATCATTGAAAAAGTTCTCAAAGGCCTTGAATATGAAGTCTTTAAACCCATCATTGATGCTGTGAATACACGCGATACACCCATCCTCTTTGAAAAACTTCATGAGAAACTTATTAATCTTGAACTTACTATAAAAAATCAACAAAACACCAACAACTCATCTTTCCCAGCCACCGTCCATGCAACTCAAACTCGATTCTTCAACCAGAATCGTTCCTCGCGTCCTTCATATGATGGCTTACTTCCCACCCCTCCACATGGCTCCTCATCTCGTCTACCTCGCAAATATGAAGGTACTTGTCAGTGGTGTCGTACTCGAGGTCACTATGCATCTCAGTGTCATGTCTTTAAGCAACTATTTCCTAATATTGTCTTTCCATCCGGACATACCACTACTCCCAGTGTTCGTCCCAATCGACAACCTCGTGTCACTCAACCTGGGCTTCAGGCTCCACAAGCCCATCAGTCTCCTCAAGTGCATGCTGCCACAACCATGTTCGCTCCCTCATCATCGTGGCTATTGGATAGTGGAGCATCACACCATGACACTAATGATTTGAACAATCTAGCATTGCATGCTCCCTATGATGGCACTGATGAACTCGTTATTGGTGATGGATCCTCACTTCCAATCTCTCATACTGGTTCTTTCCAAATTCTTACTCCATCTAAAACCTTTAATTTTTCTAATGTCTTATATGTCCCATCTATATCTCGCAATATTATATCTATATCTCAATTTTGTCAAGATAATAATGCTTTTATTGAATTCTTACCATCTTCCTTTTGTGCAAAGGAGCTTTTTATGGGGAAAATTCTTCTAAAGGGTCCAACCAAACAGGGCGTATATGAGTGGTGTCCCTCCTCTCCAACTATCAACTCTACAATAAAAGAATCGGTGTCTAATTGGCACCACCGTCTAGGCCATCCTTCCAGCTCCATCGTTAAGAGCTTATCTACTGTTTTCCCATTTCAAAATCCTAATATTTCCAGTTTACCATGTAATTCATGCAATATTAATAAAAGTCACAAACTTCCTTTCTTTACTTCTAGCCTTACTTCTCATGCTCCCCTTGACTTGATATTTTCTGATGTTTGGACATCTCCCATTTTATCATATGACAACTACAAATATTATATCATTTTTGTTGATCACTTTACAAAATATATTTGGATTTATCTTTTAAAGCGAAAATCGGACACCTACTCCATCTTTCTTCGATTTCGTGCCATAGTGGAAAAAAAATTTAATCGAAAAATAATACAATTCTTTTCTGATAATGGTGGTGAATATCAAAAACTTACTCCATATCTATCGATTAATGGCATATCTCACTTAACATCTCCGCCCCATACACCTGAACACAACGGCTATGTCGAACGTAGGCACCGTCATATAGTAGAAACTGGTCTAACTCTTCTTTCTTACGCCAACATGCATATGCGTTATTGGCCTCTAGCTTTTACTACAGCTGTTTATCTAATAAATCGGCTTCCCACCCCGACTCTACAAAATCAATCTCCTTATCTCAAAATTTTTAAAGAGCCCCCCAACTACAGAAAATTACGGAGTTTTGGATGCCTATGTTACCCTTGGCTCCGACCATACACCCATCACAAACTTGAACCCCGCTCACAAGCCTGTATTTTTGTAGGATATTCGGCTTCTCAAAGTGCATATCATTGTCTTGAACCGAAAACTAACAAAATATACACATCTCATCATGTAAAATTTGTTGAAAATGAATTTCATTTCATGGCATTGACAACTAACTCCTTCCCTACACAAAATATTAATCTTGATGACTGGTGTCCACTTATCTTATCTATTATGCCACCAACCCATCATGTCTCTACTAATTATAATCATCCAGTGTCCTCCTCCTCATCAGATTCTACATCCTCAAATAGTACAGTGCCTGACCAGGCCTCTCCCTCACCATCATCAAGTAACAAGTCATCATCTTCTGCATCTCCTTCATCATTATCATTCCCACCTTCCCCGCCTCAATCACCACCCACACGTAATATAGTCACTCGACTTCAAAATAATATTCGAAAACCCAATCCTAAATACAATATGCATCTTGCTATCTCTTCTTAACCTACTGAGCCTCGTACCATTTCTGAAGCTCTTAAACATCCTCAATGGAGGCAAGCTATGACTGATGAATATAACGCACTTACTCGAAATAATACATGGTGTTTGGTTCCTCCTCATCCTTCACAAAATATTGTTGGGTGTAAATGGGTTCATAGAGTGAAATACAATGCTGATGGTTCTGTGGAACGCCTTAAATCTCGATTGATTGCCAAAGGTTTTCATCAAAGGCCTGGGATTGACTATTCAGACACCTTCAGTCCAGTAATCAAACCTGCTACACTTAGACTCATCCTCTCTCTTGCAGTGTCCAGTGGTTGGTCTCCGCGACAACTTGATATAAATAATGCTTTCTTACAAGGTACTCTTACAGAAGATGTCTATATGTCTTAACCCCCTGGTTTCATTAATCCACAATTTCCAAATTACGTCTGTAAATTGATAAAAGCCATTTATGGTCTAAAACAAGCCCCTCGCGCCTGGTACAATGAACTCAAGTCATTTTTACTCAATTTCGGGTTTACAAAATCAATCTCGGATCCCTCACTATTTCTTTACAAAAAGGGAACAACCACAATATACCTTCTAGTATGTTAGATATATTTGATAATGTCATGGCTAATATGTCTTATGTTTAGCTTTCAGATCTTGTGTGAACAGGATAGATCAGTACTTAATTGTTGATCAGTGCTTATACTGGAAGTCAGGACTTAAGGATATCAGTACTTATATTATCAGGAGATAATCATCAGAAGATAGATATCAGAACTTAAGTGCTGAAGGACGATCAGATAAGGACAGTAGCTGATTAAAGGAAAGAAGATAGAGATAAAACATAAGAAGAGATATGTATGAAGAAGGAATTTCATGAAGAATGGAATACTTGGAATAGAAGATATCTGATTGATATATTTTAGGAAGCAGAATTATATTCCATATCAATTAGCGATTATCTTGTAACTGTGTAATATATAAACACAGGCATAGGGTTTACACTATAAGTGTTATCATTATCGAAGTTATTAATATATATAACCCTAGCAGCTCTCGTGATATTTGTTCATCACTGAGAGGTAACAGTTCCATATTGTAACAGAGTTTATTGTTTCAATAAAGTTTGTTTTCTGTTACTCAAGTTCTTTAAGTTCGATTTGAGTGTACTATACACTGTATTCACCCCCTTCGACAGTGTGTGTGTGTGTGTGACCTAACAATTGATATCAGAGCCTATATGTTAACTTATATACAGTTAAAGATCCAAACACAATCATGTCGGACATAGAAATTCCAACTAAGCCTACCACAACTGAGGAACCACCAAAGACACACGAGCTGGAGATGGAACAAAGAAGCAAGAGGAAATGAGGAAAGTCAAGGACAGTTGCTCTTAAGGCTGAAGAAGAATTCCCCAAAGCAGCTTCCTCAAAGAAAGACAAGGGTAAAGCTCTTTTCATAAAGTCTGATACTGAGTCATCAAGTTCTGAGAGTGATGATGACTCAAATTCTGAAAGCTTGCCTGAGACTGATGCTGATGAGGAGATGATGAAGCTGTGTGCTCTTATGGTGAAAGGAATCACAAAGATTGCATACAGGAAGTTCAGGAAGGGAAAGAAGGTTTCCAGGAAAAGCATAAGTTCTGATAAGAAGAATTTCAGAAGATCTGAAGGCAGAGGAGGAAAGTCTGACAGAGGAGATTACACCAATGTTAAATGCTATAACTTTGGTGAGAAAGGCCACATATCTCCTGACTGCAAGAAGGTAAAGGGTGACAGAGGCAAGGCTCTTGTCACAAAGCAGAAAAGCTGGACAGACACTTCAGACTCTGAAAGTGAGGAGAACTATGCATTGATGGCAAATGTTGATAAAGAAAGTGTTGAGAGCAGTTCTGAAGCTGCTGAAACAAAGGTACCTCAGACTACTTATGCTTTTCATACTGATGATATTAATGAGTTGAGAAGATATCTTAAAACCATGTTTGTTAGCTATAGAGATCAAACTTTAACATGTGAAAGATTAACTTCTGAAAATCTTGCATATAAGAAAAGAAATGATTTCTTAGAAAAAGAATTAGTCATATTCCATCAAACTCAGAAGGATAGAGATGATGCTTTTTATGTTAGGGATGAAGTGCTAAAAATGAATGAATCTCTAAAAACTGAGTTAGAAAAGGAAAGAGAAATAATCAGGATTTGGACTAACTCTGGCAGAACAACTCAAAATTTGCTAAGTAGTGAAAATTGGAAAGAGGGCTTAGGTTATGGAGAAAATAAGAATGATAAAGGAACTGAAGAAATTAAGCCTGTTGTTAAGCAAAAGCCAAAGTTAAAACCTGTTAAGTTTGTAACTGAAAAGTCTGATAATGAGAAATCAGAAGTTAAAGAGGAATTAACTTCTGATAAACTAAAACAGGAAAAGACAGCTGAAGTAAACATAGGCTTAATGACAAAGAAGCAGCTTAAGCATAAGCTGAAAGATGTCAAGAATGCAAACAAGGTAAAATCACCTAGGAAAAATAGGAATGGAAAGGAAGGTGTGAATAAAAGCAATGATTATAAACCTGTTCCTGATGCACCTAGGAAAACATGTCATAACTGTGGAAGTTCTAACCATCTGGCTTCTTTTTGCAGGAAAAATAAGAATATTAACTCCTTACCTTCGAAATCAGGAGTTAAGAGTCAGTCAGTTAGATACAAACCACAAAATCCTTGTTTTTATTGTGGTAGTTTATGGCATTCCATTTATACTTGTAAGGAATATCATAGTCTGTACTATGATTATTATCAAATAAAACCTTCTTTGAAGAAAGTTTCCATTGTTCCTTCTAGTATAAATTCTGATTCAAAGTCTGATAATGTAAATTCTGATAAGAAAAATGTTAACAAACTTAATAAGACCAAAGGATCCAAGCAAGTCTGGGCCCTTAAAACTAATAATTAGTGGTCCTTATGATTGCAGGGGAACAGGAAGAATATTCTAGTTCTGGACAGTGGATGTTCAGGTCATATGACTGGAAATAAGGCCCTGCTATCAGACTTTTTGGAGAAAGCTGGCCCAAGTGTTTCTTATGGAGATGGCAACATTGGAAAAACATTGGGATATGGCAATATCAATCTTGGGAATGTCATCATTAAAGAAGTAGCTCTGGTCTCAGGACTTAAACACAACCTTCTGAGTATAAGTCAAATCTGTGACAGAGGTTATCATGTTGATTTCTTTGAAGAACACTGTGAAATTGTGAGTAAATCTAAAGGCAAAGTTGTTCTGAAAGGATATAGACGTGGTAACATTTATGAAGCTAAGCTTTCAACAAGTGCTGATGGCTCTGCAATCTGTCTGTTAAGTAGAGCATCAATTGAAGAAAGCTGGAATTGGCATAATAAACTCTCTCATTTAAATTTTAACAATATAAATGAACTGGTCAAGAAAGATCTTGTGAGAGGATTGCCAAACACAGTATTTGCTCCTGATGGTCTTTGTGATTCATGTCAGAAAGCCAAACAAAGAAAATCCTCATTCAAGAGCAAGACTGAATCATCAATTCTTGAGCCTTATCATCTTATACATGTTGATCTATTTGGTCCAGTAAATGTCATGTCTATTGTAAAGAAGAAGTATGCGTTGGTCATAGTGGATGAGTTCACCAGATACACATGGGTGTATTTCTTGCACATAAAAAGTGAAACTGCATCTATCTTGATTGATCATGTCAAACAGCTGGATAAAATGGTCAAAAATTCTGTGAAAATTCTAAGGAGTGATAATGGCACTGAGTTCAAGAATCTGATAATGGAAGAGTTCTATAAAAGCCATGGAATAAAGCAGGAATTTTCTGCTCCTGGAACTCCATAGTAAAATGGAGTTATTGAAAGGAAGAATAGAACTCTCATTGAAGCTGCACGTACAATGCTTGAAGAAGCAAAGCTTCCAACCTATTTCTGGGCTGAAGCTGTGTAGACTGCTTGTTTTACTCAAAATGCAACACTCATTAACAAGCATGGAAAAACACCATATGAGATGGTGAAGAAAAAGAAGCCAAATCTGAAATATTTTCATGTATTTGGATGCAAGTGTTTTGTTCTCAAGACTCATCCTGAACAGCTATCAAAGTTTGATCTAAAAGCTGATGAAGGAATCTTTGTTGGATATCCACTTTCCACAAAAGCCTTCAGAGTCTATAATTTGAGAACAAAAGTGGTCATGGAATCTATC
This sequence comes from Apium graveolens, assembly GCF_009905375.1. Taxonomy (NCBI): domain Eukaryota; kingdom Viridiplantae; phylum Streptophyta; class Magnoliopsida; order Apiales; family Apiaceae; genus Apium; species Apium graveolens. Next base: position 68,182 of record NW_027421834.1, read on the forward strand.
AATGTCTCTTTTGATGACAAGAAGATCACTGGTCTTAAAGATTTCGTTGATCATGATCAGCTGAGATTTGAAAATGAAGACTCATATTCTGATACTGAAAAATCTGACAGTCTAAGTCCTGATACTACAAACTCTGACGGATTAAACTCTGATGTTATTGAAACTGTGGTGACTACGTTAAAGGAAGATGTACCTATGCAGGGGGAGCATACTCAAGATTCTACCACATCTCAAGAAACATTAGAACATGCATCTGGCTCTTCAAGTTCTGATTCGTCAAGTTCTGATAAGCCAAGTTCTAATAGTGCTGAAAATCTAAATACTGAAGAATCCAACACAGAGAGCATAGTTTCAGGGGGAGCATCAGAAAATGAAAATGAAGATAGCATGGATCATGGGGGAGCATCCAGTTCTAGAGAAAACATTCCATCTGCAAGGAAGTGGACAAAATCACATACACCTGATTTGATAATTGGAAATCCTGATGCAGGTGTCAGAACTAGAACAGGTACTTCAAATGAGTGTCTATACAATTCTTTTCTCTCTCAGACTGAGCCAAAGAAAGTAGAAGAAGCTCTTCAAGATGCTGATTGAGTGCAAGCAATGCAGGAAGAGTTGAATGAATTTGAAAGAAACAAAGTCTGGACCCTAGTGCCAAGACCAAAGAATAGATCTGTTGTTGGTACAAAGTGGGTATTCAGAAACAAAACTGATAGTGATGGCACAATTACAAGAAATAAGGCAAGGCTGGTTGCAAAAGGATATTCTCAACAGGAGGGAATTGATTATGATGAAACATTTGCACCAGTTGCTAGGTTAGAAGCCATAAGGATATTTTTGGCTTATGCTGCTCACAAAAAGTTTACTGTCTTTCAAATGGATGTGAAAAGTGCTTTTCTCAATGGAGAATTGGAGGAAGAGGTATATGTTGAACAACCTCCAGGTTTTGTAGATACCAAACATTCAGATTATGTCTACAGGCTTGATAAAGCACTTTATGGACTTAAGCAAGCTCCTAGAGCATGGTATGAGACTTTAGCTCAGTTTCTTCTGGAAAGTGGATTCAACAGAGGGACAATAGACAAACCACTGTTCTACCTCAACCATGGAAAGGACTTACTTTTGGTCCAGATTTATGTTGATGATATCATTTTTGGATCTACAAATGACAAACTTTGCAAGAAGTTTGCCAAACTAATGCAGTCAAGATATCAGATGAGTATGATGGGGGAACTTAGCTATTTTCTGGGCCTTCAAGTCAAGCAGAATGAGGAAGGCACTTTTATTTGTCAAACCAAGTACACCAGAAACTTGCTAAAGAAATTTGGAATGCAAGATTGTTCAAGTGCATCCACCCCAATGGCCACTGCAACAAAATTGGATAAGGATACCTGTAAATCAGTAGATATTACTGACTACAGAGGTATGATTGGCTCTCTACTCTATCTAACTGCTAGTAGACCTGATATCATGTATGCTACCTGTCTTTGTGCAAGATTTCAAGCAGATCCAAGAGAACCTCACTTAACAGCTGTAAAAAGAATCTTTAAGTATCTTAAAGGAACAGCTGCTCTGGGATTATGGTATCCTAGAGAATCAGATTTTAAACTAATAGGTTACTCAGATGCAGATTTTGCAGGTTGCAAAATTGACAGGAAAAGCACAAGTGGAAGCTGCCAATTTCTTGGAGGCAGATTGGTTTCTTGGTACAGCAAGAAACAAAAATCAATTTCCACATCAACTGCAGAAGCAGAGTATATTGCTGCAGGAAGCTGCTGTGCACAGATTCTTTGGATGAAGAATCAATTACTGGATTATGGGTTAACATATTTTAAAATCCCTATTTACTGTGATAATCAAAGTGCTATTGCGATGACAGGTAATCCAGTTCAACACTCAATGACAAAGCACATCAGCATCAGGTACCACTTCATCAGGGAACATGTGGATGAAGGTACAGTGGAATTGCATTTTGTTCCCACAGATCAACAGTTGGCAGATATCTTCACAAAACCATTATGTGAAGCTACTTTTACAAGATTGGTAAATGAACTTGGAATGGTTTCAGGTTCTTTCTTTAAATCTGCTTAGACTTGTTCTGTGTTATCAGACTTTATGCTCAGTATTTACAGAATTAATATCATTGTGTATTCTGTGCTAAATTGATAAATGTCTTTAAGTACTGACTGTTGTCTGATATATGTTTCTAAACTCTGATAAGTGATATGTTTGTTTTAGTACCTATTCAATCCTATGAGGATAACCGTGCTAGATACTGACCTAGTAGTCTTCAATAAACAAATGACTCCATGAAATAAGTAATTATTTCAATGGAAATCATATGACACTAGCAAATTCTGATAATTGAGCTTAGTTAAGTTTACTTTGTATATCTTATTACTAAGTCACAAATTAGAATAATGCTACTCATCTGTTAAGTTCTGATACTAGTAAAACTGCTGAGTGCACTAAGTGCTGATAGACCTCTCTTATCAAAAGAAAAAGCAAAAAGATTAAAGAATAAAATCAGGTACTCCTTTGAGATCTAGAGTAAAAATGTGAAAGGGACGACCCAAGTGCATTGCTGGTATTAAGTAAATATGCATTAGAAAAGCAAAATATTTTCTTGGTGACTTTTCATACTCTATGATTACTGGAGAAATACCCTGATAATAGCATAAATTCTAATAAACAGTCGTGACTCACTTACACTGAGAAGCCACTGTAAAATAGAATTTCAAAAGATGCATAAAATGAGCACAAAACAGATGAGGTGGACTCAAGCATGAACTCATTCATCAGTAGGTTTCAGGACAATGACAGATCTTTAGCAGAATTTTAGTTATGCCTTATTTCTAAGATATACTGAAGTGAATCAGCCTTTACTCTTTGTCTATTTTTAGCTTAATGCACACACTAATCACTCCATCTGAATGATGAAAATTTCTGTGGTGGTCTATGTTATTTTAGATAAACAGTCATTGTGTCATTTTTGCACAAATTCTGAGGACAAGTTCTAAGTTCCATGTTCAGATGATTAAGTTCTGACGTCCATAACTCAGAACTTGTATGAGTATTTACTAAGATGGGCATTCCTTTTTCGAGTTAAGAAATTATGTTCTGATGACTGTTAAGTTCTGGTATAGGTCTAAGTTCTGATTTCTCAGTCTAATCCTTTACTTGGCTTATCTGTGAATAAAATTTGATAACAGTCTCAGTTCGAACTCGAATATGTTGAAGTGGAAGATTAATAGTCACTATGATTAGGATTAATGGTATTTGTACTTGTACAGTCCATTGTTTCTTGTGTCTTGTGCAGTCTAGACCATGCTTCCTCTTTCCAATGACTGTTACTCTTTTTCAAAGTCTAGGGAGACGAGGTAGAATTAATTCTACCTGTCAGCATTAAATATCTTTGCGTCTCTTGGCATTCTCTTGCCTATATAAACAGCCACTTCACATTAGTCTTCTCATCAAACTTTTATCACAAATTCAGTCTTGTTTTTCATTTACTATCACAAATGGCTGAATTTGGCTGGTTCTACAATTACGGTGATGAGACTGTGCATGTCTTTTTGAATGGAATTCCAACTCCCTACCCTATCACCAACATCCCTCACAATCTCTGGATTCAATTTCCAGAGGTTATCAAACGTAATCTGGTGGCCGTTCGAAGAGACCTTTACCTTCGTCGTATCCGTCAGCAAGAGCAAATCATACGACTCGCCATCTTGTTCGTCGAAGATAGGAAGAGGAAGATAACTTAATCTCATCTTCTTCCTGTTCTTCTTCATCCTCAGCTTTGTCAGACTTCTTAGCTAGGACTAAAGCTGTTGACGTTAGGATTAGAAGCTTAGGGGAAATCTTGTATAAGTACTGATGTAATTTTTATTTCATCAATGTATTGTCTTGATATATTAATGAAAGTTGTTTTTACTTCAAGATTTTGTCTCTGAGTTATTTTATCTTGTGTTGTTAAATCTTGCTTGATATTCTGATGACCATTTAAATTTTGTCTTTATTTAAGTTCTGATTCTTTGTCAGCACTTATTCATCGAAATTATCTCGGTCATTTTTAACATGATTCATTTTCAGAATATTAATGTTGCAGTGAAAAATACTTTAATCAGTGCTAACGGTTTAAATTTTGAATTAAAACTGTGTCTCTTGATAAATGGAACGGTTTTTCCTTGAAACAAGGCAACTGGGTAAGTAATCATTCCTGTTTTCTCGAGCCCAGTAACTATCCGTTATTACTGCATGTCTGACAGGTGTCCAACGGTAATATTTTTTTTGTATAAGTACAGCAGAGAGAAGATTTCTGTAATCTTTTTAATTTCTTCATCTTTTATCTCTCTTCTTACTTTTACTCTCCTTCACTTTACTTTTTCCGTTGTTTTCATACAGATATTATCTCAAACACCTAACAGGCATACTTGAATCTCAATATTTTTTCACATGGCACCAAAGGATTTAATCATTGATGGAGCAAAGTTTGTTCCAAACAACTATGCTGCAATTCTTGATCATGCTGAAGCTCCATCTGAATTGCACTTTGTGCAAGATCTTCTTGCACATAGTGAGGTTGGGTACGCCTTAACTCAGCCTGAATTATTTTCAAGTCAACAAGTTCTGCGGTTCTGGAGGACTGGAGTTTTTGATGATGATGGTAAACGAGGAACTCCCAGTATTATCTTCCAAGTGGGTGATTCATCCTATGTAGTCACTCCTGGTACAGTACGAAGAGCATTACATCTTCCAGAAGATTGTACCTTCTCTATACCAGAGGAATCAGAACTTCGGGGGTTAATGACTGAATTGGGATATGAAAAGAGTCTGACGAAACTTGGACAGTTGAAACGGGCTAATATCAGAAGAGAATGGAGTTTCTTCTTCGATTGCATCACCAAGGCTTTTGGCAACAAGTGTTCAAATTTTGATGTCATCCCAATTCTGAGTCAGCACATCGGGTATGCTATTATTCATCAAACTCATTTTGATTTTGCAACTGGGATAATTGGTTTTATTGGGGATAGGATGACAGAGGATCGAGATGTTGTTTATTTTGCTAGATTCTGTCAACTTATTTACACGTATTGTACTGCTGAACCCCAGTTAGTCAGCACTCAAACCCCACCTTTTAAGGTTGCAAAAAGGTACTTTAACGACCTGATAAATGCTGACACAAAGAAATCAATGGTGAGACAATTACAGATTCCTCAGTCTGTGAAACAGATTCTGGTAAATGCTGATCCTGCTACTTATAAATCTGTTTACTCAAATGTTCAATTAACTCACCATAACCAAAATCCATCAACCTCAGTACCTACCTCTCATTCTACTCAACCTACCCTCAGAACTTATCTCCAATCATATCTCTCCACTTCACAGACTGCTCAACCTTCTTCTTCAGCACCTACTATGAAGCCTACATCCTCTACGCCAAAGAGAACAAAGACTGTTCCTCACACATCTCAAAAGAGGAGGAGAATTACTTTGAGAGATGAATCAGATTCTGAGGATCAGATTCCTTCTTCAGAACCTGTAGTCAATGAAGCTGAGAAGGCAACTTCTCAGAAGGATTCTGCATTTGGGGGTTCTAGGCTTCTCAAGAGGCTTAGACGTATGACGGTTCCTGACACTCCCAAGGAATCCAAATCAACAAGGAAGTACAAGAAACAGAGGGCACAAAGGCCAGTTTCAGATGATGAGGAGGAAGCAACTAAGGAAGGGGATCACGAATCTCTGATCTCACAAGACAAGGAATTTGCTCCAGTCACTTCTTCTCCATCAACTCCATCTCAGGAACCTGTATCTGACAAGGCTAATTCACCTTCTGTGTCTCTTGTTCATCCAGGCACAAGTGCTGAAATTGATATTCAGAACCTGGTTGTGCCTGAAATACTTTTCTTAGAAGCTCCAACAGCAAATAATCCTTCCACAACACCTGTTACTGATGCTGTTCAAACTCCTGAGTTATCACTCACACCTTCTCTGCATCAAGATGCTGATGATCAGATTTTAGGTGAGCATCAGGATATGGCTGTTGATCAGAACTTAATATCAGATCAGCAATTAGAGGATGTTGAAGCCTCCATTGCTACTCACACTGTTGTCTTATCAGAAGATACTGATTCTCTAAGTTCTGATGCTGCAAATGTTGGAGATACTGGTGAGGCTGCTACAACTGTAGATGCTGATGAAGCAGGTCCTTCAGGACATACTCCTCCACTGACTCTTCCAAAGTCTGAACTGGTAAAGGAGTTTGTTATCGGGGATGCACCAGTACCTTGGAGTGAAACTCCTGCAGGTCAGGAGTGGACTAAGGAATGGAACTTAGTTTCCTGTGTTCCAAATGCTTTACATCTTGCTGAGCACTTGACTAAAGCTGATGAAATGTTACATTCTGATGATTTTAAAACCCAGCTTAGAGTCACTGCATTGAGTACTAAACATTTACAAGGTCTTCATTCTAACACTCATGCAGAGCTACACAAGATTCAGGAGAACTTTATCAAACAGGAACAAGTTTGGAAAATTGATAAGAAAAAGTTCTTCCAACCTACCATTGACAGAGTTGCTTATATTGAGAAAACTCAAGAGAAGCAACAAGCTCAGATTGATCAAATTCTGACAAACCAAGCTTCTCAGCAATCGCAACTTACTGAAATCCAGACCTCAGTGGAACTACTTATCTCTCTTTTATTACCTGCTGATGCCAAAAAGGGGGAGAAGGTAATTAAGTCCAATTGCAAAACCAACAAGACACTGCAAGGAAAGGATGATGGAAAAGATGACCAAGGAAACTCTGGAATGGGTAGTGGTCATAGTCAAGGTAGAAGGTTTACATCAAGACAAGATAGTCACAGAACAAGTTCTGATACTGGGAAAAGAATAAGTTCTGCTGCTGGTAAAAGGATAAGTTCTGATGAACTTCTAGATCTTGATGAGGAAATGTCAAGACAGTTATTTCTTCAAGAAAATCCAGGGATGGACTTGGAAAGTTTAAAGAAAGAAGAAGCCAGACTTAAATCAGAGAAAGTCACATCTAAATCTGAAGCTTCTGGTAAAAAGTTACTTCCAAAACCTAAAGGCATTGTGATCAAAGAAAGGATACATACTGAAGAAACTTTGACTAGATCACAACCACAGATAGATCCAAGATCCAAGGGTAAAGAAAAGGTTGGTGAACCTATCAAGCCTTATGTATCTCCTGAGAAAGAAGAAATTACTGATGGAAAAGATGATCTTGCTCTGACTTCAAGAAAAGTTCTTAAAACAACCTCTGACATGGCTCAAGTTGTTCAGAGTCAAGAAATTGTAAGTTCTGATATTCAGAAGAAGCAAGTAACCTCTGACAGTGCTCAAGTTAACTTGATATCAGAAAATAGATCTAAAACACTCCTACCAGGATTCACTAAAGCAAAACAGACTCAATCTTCGAAGACTACTCCAAGTGGTTTTGAAGCAAGAGTAGTTACTGGAAAGGAAGCTAGAGATAAAACTGGATTGGGAAGTGCTAATGAAAGAAGAGTACACAATACTACCGATGATCCAACTTCCTTGAGTGAACCAGGTATTGGAGCAACTCCTGAGAGATTGAATCAACTAGAATCTGTACAGATGGTTTACCATACCTACTTGAAAGAATACATCATGTTGTATTTCATGACAGATGGTAGGGTTTATCATATAAGACAAAATGCCATTCCTTTGAAGTATTTTGAAGAATTGGAGCATGTACTTTTCTTACTTCAAGTGGATGACAGAATAACAGAGACTGCTGCAAACTACTTAAAAGAACAGATTTAGAGACAGAAAAGGCTTTATTCTGTTAAGTCTGACAGCAGATATGTTCCAAAGTACAGAGATCACAATGGGGATATTGTTGATATGAAGCCTAATACTGCACAGATCAGAACGTATCTTGGTATTAAGGAACTTGAATTCAATCTTGAATCTGACAAAGCTTATGTCATAAGACTAGACCAGGAGTTAAGGAAAGCAAAGATTAATGATCTCAGAGCTGCAATCTTTCAAACTGGTGAAGATACTGCAGAGCTTAAAGGTGTTAAAAGGAGAATGATTGATGAACTAAGATATGCTGAGAAATATTTATTGAAGAACTATCTCAGAACAACTCCTGACATCAGAGAGATCAGAAGTTGATGAAGCCAAGTCGAAGATCTACAACTGCTTAAATTCTGATATTTATGCAGATTGAAGTTGTTATCAGAAGTTGAAATTGGCAAAACTTTAAGGACTGTAAGTTGTAGTTATCTAGTCTATTTCTCATGCATTTGTACTTAATGTTTTTGACATCATCAAATATCTGTTTAACTTGTATATTTTGTTAATTTACAAGTTGGGGGAGATTGTTAGATATATTTGATAATGTCATGGCTAATATGTCTTATGTTTAGCTTTCAGATCTTGTGTGAACAGGATAGATCAGTACTTAACTGTTGATTAGTGCTTATACTGGAAGTCAGGACTTAAGGATATCAGTACTTATATTATCAGGAGATAATCATCAGAAGATAGATATCAGAACTTAAGTGCTGAAGGACGATCAGATAAGGACAGTAGCTGATTAAAGGAAAGAAGATAGAGATAAAACATAAGAAGAGATATGCATGAAGAAGGAATTTCATGAAGAATGGAATACTTGGAATAGAAGATATCTGATTGATATATTTTAGGAAGCAGAATTATATTCCATATCAATTAGCGATTATCTTGTAACTGTATAATATATAAACACAGGCATAGGGTTTACACTATAAGTGTTATCATTATCGAAGTTATTAATATATATAACCCTAGCAGCTCTCGTGATATTTGTTCATCACTGAGAGGTAACAGTTCCATATTGTAACAGAGTTTATTGTTTCAATAAAGTTTGTTTTCTGTTACTCAAGTTCTTTAAGTTCGATTTGAGTGTACTATACACTGTATTCACCCCCTCTACAGTGTGTGTGTGTGACCTAACATAGTATATGTAGATGATATTATCATCACTGGGCCTTTTCTTCCGCATCTTAATAGCTTCATTTCTACTTTCTCACAACGATTCTCTCTTAAGGACCTTGGTCCACTTTCTTATTTTCTCGGTGTTGAAGTGGTGCCTACACCCTCTGGACTATTTTTAAATCAAACTAAATACATAACTAACATTCTCACTCGCTCGAATATGACCGGGGCAAAACCTACCAGCACCCCTATGACTCTCACTCCTTCACTTACTCTCACCGGTGGTAAACCTCTTGCTTCTTCTACTGAATATCGAGCTCTTGTTGGTTCCTTGCAATATCTCTCTCTTACTCGACCCGATGTGGCTTTCTCGGTTAACAAGTTGTCTCAGTTTATGCATTGTCCTACAGATGATCATTGGCATGCTCTTAAAAGGCTACTACGTTATTTAAATGGTACTGCTCATCATGGTATTTTATTTCGCTATGACTCTCCTCTGCAGCTTCATGCCTTTACCGATGCCAACTGGGCAGGTGACAAAGATCAATACATCTCCACTACTGGTTACAATACGTATCTTGGTAGTAACCCTATATCATGGAGTGCTAAAAAGCAAAGAGATTTAGCTAGATCGTCTACTGAAGTTGAATTTAAGGCAGTAGCCGATACTACAGCTGAAGTATTATGGTTAAAGTCATTAATGCTTGAGCTTGGTTATAATTCCGTGAACACTACTCCTATTTATTGTGACAACTCGGGTGCTACACATTACTCAACCAACCCAATAGTTCACTCTCATATGAAACATCTGGCATTAGCATTCCACTTTGTGCGTGAACAAGTTAATTTCAGATCAGTACATGTGACTCATATATCAGGTGATGATCAATTGGCGGATGTTCTCACTAAACCCTTAATGGCTTCTCGGTTTCATTCTTTACTCTCCAAGTCGGACTCGTTCCTCGATCGTCCGTCTTGCGGGGGCGTATTAGAGATAATGAAGATCAAGCTGATAAAAACAAATCAAGTCAAGATCAGTGTCACAATTAAGCAATGATTTAGCAGTTGTATATGTGTTGTAGTTTCCTTATGTAGTCTGCTAAAATATTGTCAGACTGATATCTGTGATAATATAATTGATATAGCAGCTGTAAATTAGCAGTAATTTTAGCTTGACAATCTGTATATATGTATTCATTGACAAGTGAATGAGAATTACTCTTTCTCAATCTTTACATTCATTTGGATCAGATGTGTTTGAGCCCACATCGGATTAAATAAAAGTTTATTCTAATAAATCATGTAAATAATATTGTAATATTCAAAGAGAAAAATGGGCATGAGGATGATCTTTGGTAACTCACTCGAGGTTATAAATTTCTCCCACATAAGTTTAATGACATTTTTATAAATATTAGTAACTCATCCTGAAATTATAAATTTACCTTCTTATATTTATATGGAAAAATGTTATAACCTCATGTAATAGTGTTTACATTAACAATTTAGTTGTGAAGGAACTTCATTATCTCTTGATGGATATATCAAACCAAACATATATATTGGGTTTTCATATCATTTTCATTTCCATTAAACCGTTCCCATTCCGTGATGCATACAAACGCCTCCACGGTAGGGGTGTTCACGGATTGGTTTGGTCCGGATTCTTGTTTTTTTCGAACCGAACCAATAAGAACGGTTTTTTGAAATTTAAAACCAAAACAGACCAATTAAATGCCAAGACCAAACCAAACCAGACCATAAAATAACGGATTGGTTCAGTTCTGAACCACGGTTTGAGCTTAATCATTTACTTTGTTTCGTTTATATTAAACTTACAACCAAACGGTTATTTAAGTCAATATAATATAAAATTTATTATATATATATTACATATAAGTGTGTGATATATATTTACAAATATTTAGTTTACATATGACTTTCATATACTTTAATTTAATTTAAATAATATTAAGTATATGAAGTAGAGTATAACTACGACATATTAACAATTAACAAAGTTTTTATTTAAAAAGTAATTTAATGTTTTTAATATAATATACACTCACACACACAAAACCATAATTTATAATCATAACTCATATATATATATTAGAATTTTAATATATTATTATATAACGGTCCGGTTTGGTTTAAACGGTTTTAATTTATTGGAAACCATAACCAAACTATTTATGCGTCAACGGTCCGGTTAACCGAACCATTAAAAACGATTTTAGCAGTTTCAATTTTTCTTGGTTCGGATTGACATGATCCGGTCCGGATTCACGGTTTGACGGATTTTTTGAACCCCCAACTCCACCGGTATATTTAAATCGTGTGCGTGAATTGTACGAGCCTGTGACCGAGCAAGTAAAAACACGGTCCCCAGTCATCGTACCACTTACCGCGTGAAAATAACCGCAAACAAAACAAAACCAAAGGGTCTAAACAAAAACTAATCAACAACACTCATTCCAAATCGACGAAAAAAATAAATACAAACCAGCACTACTTCTGTAATCGTTCTTAAAACATCTGGTTGCTTTGACAAAACCAGAAAACTAGTCAAATAATCAACCGGCGTGAATCCCGAGACTCGCAAACTCGTTTATTTCTCTGTTTAAATCGTTAATATTTTCACTTCCTCCGGCGATTAAAGTGCAGTATGGCCGGTTGGAGAAACACTAGATCACGAAACGGCGCTGGATACAATAATTTGACTGCTTCTCGGACGATTCAACTCGGTCGAGTTACTCCTCAGGCTCCTGGTAATCGTACTGTGTTTGTTAACGATCGGGATGGCAACTCTCTCGCTCATTTCAAGGTAACGACTCTCTCTCTCTCTCTCTCCCGCTCTCTCTCTCTCTCTCCCATCTCTCTCTCTCTCTCTCTCCCATCTCTCTCTCTCTCTCTCTCCTCCCTCTCCCTCTCTCTCTCTCTCGCTCCCCCTCTCTCTCTCCTCCCTCTCTCTCTCCTCCCTCTCTCTCTCCCTCTCCCTCTCTCTCCATGTCTCTCTCTCTCTCTCCCCCTTCCTTTGTATTTGATGTTTGATTTGTGTTAGTGCAAGTTGTGAATGAATTTTAGTTGAGTTAAGTTGTTTGATTAAGTGATTTAGTGAATTGAATTGTGGTTTTGTAAATTGTTTGGAGAGTGAAAGAGTACGAGAAGTGAATAAGATCGGAATGAGGAGTTAGGTTTTGCGGTTAATTGAAGTGCTGAACTTACAGTTTGTTAGGTGTCGATTTTAGGACGTAATTTTTTGGTATCGAGTTACTGGGTAATTGTTATCGGAGTTTTTATAATGTTCTCTGTGTGGTGCAATTGCAAATGTGCGATGCAGCTTATTCTGGATACTTGTGTAGATGTCTGATATTGATAAATGCAGGTTGCTGAAAAATTGTAGTTGAGATTACGTGTTTTGATTATGTAATTTAGGGGATTAAATTTTCGTTTTGTGATTTGTTTGGAGAGTGAAAGAGTACGAGAAGTGAATAAGATCGAAATGTGGAGTTCAGGTATTGCAGTGAATTCAGTTGGAGTTGCATACGGTTAGGTGTCGAGTTTAGTACGTAATTGTAAGTGAAGTAAATAAAAGCCTTGGTGCCTTAATATTAGAGAAAGGGGAGTACTAAATTAAGAAGTAAAACTGTTGTAATGAAGTCAATTATAACGAGAAGTGAATAAGATCAAAATGAGGAGTTGAGGTATTGTTGTGAATTTAATTGGAGTTGCATATACTTTATTAGGTTTCGAGTTTAGTATGTAATTGTAAGTGAAGTGAATAAAATTATCACGAGAAGTAAAGCTATTACGATGAAATCAATTACGATGAAATCAATTACGATGAAATCAATTACAGTTACCATAAATCTTGGTAGGTATTGAGTTCGGTATAAGTTTTTTCAATTTGATGTTGTGTGTGTAACTGTGTATGTACAAATAAAAAGATCAAGGTCCTTTCACGGAAATGCGATGCAACATTTGCATTTTCAGGATACTTGTATGTATGATGTTTGATATTGACAAGTGCAAGTTATAAGAAAGTTGTAGTTGAGTTTAGGTGTTTGATTAGATTTAGCAAATTGAAATGTGGTTTTAAGATTTGTTTAGTAAGTGAAAGAGTACGAGATGTAAATTAGATCGAAATTAGAACTGAAGGTATTGTGGTGAATTCAATTGAAGTTACATTCACTTTGTTCGATGTCGAGTTTAGTAATAGATTATAATCTTACCTGGATTTTATCAGAGCTTATATTATGTCGTGTGTGTGTGTCGTACTGCGTATGCATAGTTACTAAGATCAAGCTCCTTTTACGGCAGCATATCTGGATAAGTATACATACGTGATGCTTGATATTAACAAGTGCAAGTTATAGGCAAACTGTAGTTGAGTTTAATTGTCCCTTAAGTTATTTTTGAGAATTGATTCTGCTTTTTAAATTTGTTTGGAAAGTTAGAGTACGTGAAGTAACTAAAACCGAATGAGAAGTAAAGCTATTATCGTGAATTCAATTGCAGTTACATACACCTTGTTAGTTATCTAGATTTTGTTAGTTATCTAGATTAGTATGCAATTGTAAGCGGCGTTTATTGTAGCATGTTATGTGTGTGTGTGAGTCTAACTGCGTATGTATGAGAGTTAAGGTCAAGCTCCTTTCGAGGCAAGCGCAGTGCAGTTTATTCTGAATAGGTCTTACTCCACTAGGAACCCCTTATAATGAAAACTAGAAATTAAGATAAAAAAAATTCTAAATCGTCTCGAAATATTGAACATATGGTATGCAAATGGATCGTTGGGAGATGGAGAAAAATACAGTGAAGTAAGATTTTAAAAATATTCACCGTTTGACGGGAAAAATCTAATTAAAAATGCAGGGTGATTTTTAATTCTTTGTGGTACCTATAGGGAGCCATTAGATCAGACTGATCTAATGATTTTGATTAGTTTCTAGTTTTCATTTTAAGGCTTGTTTCTATTTGATCACTTCCCTGTATATATATTTATATATATTGACACCGATAAGTGCAAGTTACAAGCAAAATGTAGTTGATTAAGTTATCAGATTAGGTATTTTAGAAAATAGAATGTGCTTTATAAATTGTTTCGTAAGTGAAAGAGTAGGAGAAGTGAATCAAATTGAGAAGTAAAGGTATTGTAGTGAATTTAATTGCAGTTGCATATACTTTGTTACATATTGAGTTTAGTACTTGATTGTCGGGGTAAGTGGTGGTAATGAGAGCTTTTATTATTGTAAGTGTGTTTGTGTAACACTGTAACTGTGCATCTATAAGAATTTGAGATCAAGCTCCTTTTACAAATATGTAGTGCAATTTATTTTGAATACTTATGTAGGTAATGTTTGATCAAATTTTAGCTGTTTGATTTGATATTTTATAATTTTTTTTTTTGAAATTTATATGGCAAGTGAGATTATGAGAACTATAAAATCGAAATGAGAAGGAAATATGTTTTTATGAATTAAATTACAGTCACATATACTTTGTTAGGAATGTTAGGTATCGAGTTCTCTGCATAATAAAAGTGCTGATTGTCATAGCTTATATTGTTTTTTTAGAATGCCCTCTTAGTAATATATGTTAAGTGATTTTATTTGGCGCACTCCCTGGTTACTCAAACCCTTGTACATTACAGTTGCAGAACGGATATTGTTTCAAATGCAATACTCCTTCAAGAGAGAATTGTAGGTGGTAGTGTTAGGGAGTACTATTTTCTCCAACATCCATTTTAATAATCTCTCCCCATCTTTTAGCATCCCTGGCATACAAAATCCATTCATCAAATTATTGAATGTGACCACAGATGGTTTTGCCCCTCGATTGAATATTTTACCAAGAAGCTCACGAGCCTTGACAATTTTACCTGATTCACTGTAAGCATCCATCACTGCGGTTTGGTGTATGTAAAAACTTCAGGGTGTATGCACCGTCTAACTCGCCTTGGTGCCGTCTAATTCGCTTAACATATTAAATTGTAGACAGTTGAGACTTCTAATCAATTTTTATCGCCTTTCCGCCTAAGTGACGTGTTAACAACTATGCATATATGTACAAGAATTAAAATCAAGCTTCTTTAGCAGTATTCCTATGATGTTTATTCTAAATACTCTTTATATATTTACCAAAAAAAATAAAAAATAAAAAAAATACTCTTTATATGATGTTTGATATTGTTAAGGACGAGTTATGAGCAAATTTTAGTATTTTTTTAGTTGTATTTAGAACACTGAATTGGTTTTTGAATTTTAAATGCCAATTGAAAGAATTAATTAAAATTGAGCAGTTAAGTTGTCACGATGAACTTGCTTATTTGTGTAAACTTTGTTCAATATAGAGTTTCTACTAATGCACCATTATAAAAATGTGGAGGTTACAATAGTTTTATTATGTTTTATGCATATATAAGAAACTAAGAATTAAGATTAAGATCGGTAACATATGTATGTATGTATAGTAAAAGTTTTTGAATAGTTTTCGTTTAATGAAGTTATATATTATTTAGAGTTCTAATAGGGTTTATAATGTAAAAATTATAGACAAAAGAATAATCTATTACTATGATTCTAATTTAAAATTTTGATAATTATCAACCAAGAGGAATTCGCGTATTGTAATAGGATTTTGATGAAAACATTTTAGACAATAGATTATTGGATTGCAAATTTAATATTGTTCTATTTAAATATAAAATAAAGATCGTCTTCTCGTAAATATTAAATAATATATAAGCCAATATGGACCCAAGATTATAAATACGTTCAATACATCACCTTTTCTTTCTTTTGTGGTTACGGGTGGATATTTGGTGTGATTAATCCCCTTGAATCTGTCTTCTTAATGTATTGTTTCATAAACTATACATATTATTCTTTATATTATTCTTTAACAAGATTCACTTGTGATCTTTGTTAACGGGACTTGTCTGGTTGTTTCCTACAAGGATATGATTCCTAGTGTTAGACTTGACCATATTTTGGAAATTTTACATGTCTCTTTTTTCGTAAAATAAGTTTCCGAGTATCCCTACCTATGTTCAAGTCGAGCGTCTGCCAAGGCTAATCGAGGCGAAATCGTGGCAGATATGAAAGAGTTCAAATTATACAGCAATTAGATTTAGATACTGGGCCCTAATCCTTATAAAACTATCTAAACAACAACATTATCTACCATTTGATGCTTAGAGACTTAAATAAGATTCTAGGTAATATGTTAGTCATTGCAAAAGTATTCGCAAACTACTTTATAAGGAATTGAATTATGTTAAACATTGCTCCTGAGCACTAGGAACAGAAGCAAGGCAGATGCCAGAAACATTTAGTAGCAGAGAACAATGAGTTCAAATTAAATAGCATTTAAATCTAGACGTTAGCCTAATTTCTTTCAGAACTATTATGAACAACTAAATTATCCAGCATCACATGCTTAGAAAGGTAAATAAGATCCTAGTCAATTTGTTAGTCATTGCAGACGCACGTTTAATTTTATTCCGTCATTGAATATATAGTCTACTTGGAAGCTCCTCTATAATTTATTATTTCCCAAGTGTTTATGATGTTTGATCATCGAGAGTCATTTTTATCCTTCCAGATTTAACTTGTCTCAAGTATCTCCATGTGAAATTTCCTGAATTAACAGTTCCTCCAATCAGAGTCGTGAGAATATAGTATTGGCTCCTCCCAAAAAATTGTGGGTTAGCCTGCAAGATTCTTCAGTATGCTAATCAATTTCCTACTTTAATCATAAAGAATGAAATCTGAATAAAAAGCTTATACTGATCAATCAACTTCATAATGAAACAAGTTAATGATTTGGAACACGCTGTTGTAAATATGATCTTGTCTGATAAGTGATATCTATCAAATGTTTCAGGGGAATTCCATATCAACGACAAAATACAATTTATTGACATTTCTTCCGAAGGGGTTGTATGAACAGGTGATTTACTTAATTTTCTTCCTGAAGTAACTATAGAACTAGAATAATGTAATGCTGTCATTATGCTGTTTTCTTCCTGAAGTCTTAATGTGCTCCAATATTTTACCAACTATGCTGTTATCCACTAATTCAATGGTGTAATTTTTGTGAATTCTAACCTGATAATATTTATTTACGTGCACAAAAATTGGTCTTGTATACAGTTTCAGCATGAGACTATAGCTTACAATATTAATTATTTGTATTCTTGTACTTGTTTTTCTGCCTTCTTAGTTCGTTTCTGTTTACAATGGCAGTTCAGGAGGCTGGCTAACTGCTACTTTCTTATGATCTCCTTGTTATCTTTTACACCTGTCAGGTAAATATGCAAATTTAAGCCAGAGATGTTTAATTGAAATTTTAGAATCAACTTTAACAGCATTGCTCAAGTTATGATGCATGTTGCAAGTCCGTACTTACTAACCGGCCAAGTTGATCACATATGTTGTCTCAATGTCAAAAAACTTAGCAGCTATTGGATTGTTAAATGGTGCATAAAGTGTATATTCGGGTTGGGTTTTCTGGCAGACTCACATGCATAGGCTGATGGGTCAATTTGCAGTTCATGCTCTTTAACATGTGATAACTTCCACCCTGCTGATGACATTATCATTTTTGCTTGAAAGGAAAAAGAAAACATTTTATGTGATTACTGTCGGAGGTATCTTGGGTGCTTCTCTGAATCTTGTATTAAAGCAGGAAGCCCTTGATGTGAAAGTAAATTTTCGAGTTGAGATGCTATGAACATTCTTCTAATTTGTTGCTGATAGTTTTGATTGAAACAATGTTTCATTATTCTAGTTACAATTTTTCTTACAGTTGACCACTCTTCAGTCAGCCTTTTGCATCACTATATGTCACTGATTAAACAAACAAACTAAAAGCCTCCATACATATCCCATTTTCTAGTCAATACTTCTTGCTTTACTCAGTCCCTCGTTACGTGCTGCACTTTTTTCTTTTAGAATGAACATTAATCAAGAGTCGGTACTTGAAATTTATCTAAAATTTGTTATGATTGAATCAACTTATTCACATCTACTCCTAAAGAAATTTATGTTTATTGCAGCCCTGTCAGTCCTTATACAAACGTTGCTCCATTGGCTATTGTGCTTATAGTCTCTCTTATTAAGGAGGCTTTTGAGGACTGGGTAAGGAATGCTAGTTCATACTTCACAGATTGATAGATCGTTATATAAATTATTTCCCTTCTTATTATTGAAAACGGGGTTATATAACTTGCAGTTCATCATTCCCTAATGTATTAAAATTGTTTTAACCATGTTTCATCTTTGTAGGAAAACATACAGCCCATTTTGTTTGAGTTTGTGATTTTTTGTTTACCCATGTACTGGTTCTTTGTGTCCCTTGTAACAGAAACGTCTTCAAAATGACAAGTCAATAAATAATTCTGCTATAGATTTGTTACAAGATCAGAAGTGGGAATCTACGCCTTGGAAGAAACTACAAGTTGGAGACATAGTCAGAGTATGTGGCCATCATAAAATTTATAACTTTTACATATTCATGTTCTATTCGTCATTACTTGTTTCTACAACTAAGTGTTTCAAATTGCCTCTTTCCCATAAATTGAACTGTGGTGTGTATTTATCAAGTTCAGTTGTCTGCATGCTGCGTTTGTGCATTGTGTTGTATTATATTTCAGTCAGTTATGTATTTTTCCTAATTTGGCAGCCTTTTATACTCCGAACTGATGTGTAAAATACAAAAGACTTCAAAATTAATGTTTTTTTAGAAGTTAGTAATGACATGCATCATTTTGTTTTGAGTGTAACTGTATATATCAGAAATTCTGCTAGGTACAGAAGATCTGTTCTTTGACAACTCAGATAAATCAAATATGTGTTTATTTGTAACACAATTACAATTGACTTCACAAAACCGTTCCTTGGTTAACACTTAGGAAGAAGGGATTTTGATTATCTGGAGTCTGCACTTGAGCAAAACCATGAAACTACATATAGTTTAATATATCACTAGCCTAATGTGTGTCGACCAAATTTTGTGGAATAATGCTTTGTTTTGTTGTTTGCGCTTAAAAAAAATTCGATATCCCAGACGTGGCTGCCCTTGAGCCAAGTTATGAAGAGTCTGTTTAAATATGTGATTAAGTATTAAATGCATGGACATGCTTCTGCAGGTAAGAAGAAGGATATGTATACCCACTTGGTCTTATGAGTTTATTATTGAAAATAATGTTTGTCAAGATTTTGAATTTGTAGGACATAAAATTTTGGTAAATATAATCTCTTTACTAGTTCTTGTAGGTTTTATAAGTACTTTATAAACTTGTTAATTTAAATTATGTCATTGTTCATGTAGGTACTTTATTCCTAAAATATATTTGTTAGTAGTTGTGAGTTGTGACAAATGCTCCAATGCGCCAGTGGATTGTTTTCTTCCCTATTATTAACATGTTAATTTCTTTGTCCTGCATGGGTTCTTTGTAGCACTGTTGCAATAACGGAATGTTCTGTTTGTCCCAGGTTAAGCAGGACGGCTTTTTTCCTGCTGATTTGCTATTCCTTGCTACCACAAACCCAGATGGTGTTTGCTACACTGAGGTTTCTACTATACACGTGCTCTGCAACTTTATTTTTTGTGAAGTCTAAATAGAGCTAAATAGTAGACTATCATGGTCATTTGAGAGTTGATATCGACACCTTTAAAATTTTAAACTATATTGTTAATTTTTTCTTTGAAGACTGCAAATTTGGACGGTGAAACAAATCTGAAGATCAGAAAAGCATTGGAAAAAACGTGGGACTTTGTGACTCCAGAGAAGGTCTCGGAATTCAAAGGTTCTTCTCCTAATGGTCAACTATCTATTTAGTTGTTTGTGGAGTTGCACCCACACCTTAGCCCCTTTTTTAGTAGAACAAAAATTTAGGCATGAAATCACGTTCTAATCTTGTCTACTGTCTCCTTTATAATCGTTGAGTTTATGTTTTCTTTTTTAATTGAATTGCAGGCGAAGTACAGTGTGAGCAACCTAACAACTCGTTATACACTTTCACCGGAAATCTGATTGTACAGAAGCAAACATTACCTCTCAGTCCAAATCAGATTCTATTGAGGGTAAATTATGAATACCAAACACACTCCTGCATACACATTACACACTTACTCGGACTCTCCTGTACTACTAGTTACGTCTTATCACCAAGATGACCATAAGAGCCGGTCCTGGCGCGTTATGGTAGATTTGAAATTGTGGCTGAAATATTTTTGAGAGTTATACGACAAAATAAGGCAAATTCATCTCCTCTACTACTAGTTACGTATTATCACCTAGATGACCATAAGAGCCCAGTCCTGGCGCGTTATGTTAGATTTGAAAGTGTGAATAAAATATTTTTGAGAGTTTTACGACAAAATAGGGCAAATTCATATTTATATGAGCGGGTATAAGGGTATTAGATGACTATATCCTTGCCAAACTAATAGATACTAAGATAGAATGCGTGCAAGCTAGCATATAGTAAGCCAGGTGTATTTCTACAGCTGTTTATCTTTCTGCTGCTTTTGTTATAATGCGATCTTTAATTTTTTGTTCATATGAATTTGTATTTTGACATGCCTAAGTACATGTCAAAGTTCCTGTAGCAGGCGTGACAATTCTGTTTAATAGTAGGCGTCTCCCTTTTGAACTAAAAAGCACGCAAGTAACATTTTTTTACTCACTATTGCTCCACATGGTTTCCAGGGATGCAGTCTGAGGAACACACAGTACATAGTCGGATGTGTCATTTTCACTGGGCCAGAGACGAAGGTGTTGTACTGTGTTGATTGTCTAACTTTGGTTTTTCAGCTTTCTTGTGTTTCTCATTATATAATAATTGTTTTTTCTTCAAGACGTAACAAAGATGTGATTGGTAATTGGTTTCTTGTACTAAGTATGTTAGAATTTTGTTTGTTAAAATTTGGTAGCGGGCACATAGGCGTCTACAAAGCATTTTTAGTTATGTTGATGTTTGACAATGACAAATACATGTATGGATAAGGTAGTGTTAGCAGTAATTTTCTGTTCCTTGTTTCAAAGAGTTTATTAACTAACGCGGTCAAGCTGTTTTGGGCTCTATCTGCCTAGGCACCTCAACAAATTAAGGAAGTTTGCTTCTGCCTAAAAACTAGATGATGATTTTGCGATTTCTGGAAGATTCTCTCTGTCTCCTACAATACTTTGATATCTCACCTCTATGAGGTCTTGCATCATAAAAATTACACCATTATTCGAGACTTTGTAGCATTGCATCGTTTAATGTTTTTTATGTTAAATTACCTGCAATTCTGTTTATGGCTTTGTTATTGTATATTTGATCTTTTGCTAAGAAACTCCGTGGTTATGATATTGCGCACAGGTTATGATGAATTCCATGAATGTTCCTTCCAAAAGAAGTACTCTAGAAAAGAAGCTCGACAAAGTTATTCTTGCTCTCTTTTGCCTTCTCTTCTGTATGTGTCTTATAGGGGCCATAGGCAGGTTTGACATTTAGCTATTCTATCGTCCAGTTTTAGTTATCAGTATAATCGTATTCCTTGGTTTATATGTGATACTTATCTTTATACCCTTTTCTTCTTTGCTTTATGAAATGCTGCAGTGCTGTATTTGTGAGTTTTGATGATTACTACTTAAATCTTAAGGCTAAAAACCCAAGTGAACTGGACCAGTTCAACCCGAATCAGAGGCTCAAGGCTAGTTATTTATCTTTACTACACACAGTCATTCTACAGGATGTTAATTTTATTTGCTTAGTGTTTCCCGTAGCATTTAGCTTATATATGTTATTGCTCTGCAGGTTTTTGCATTGGGTATATTTACGCTGATCACTCTTTATTCGCCAATCATCCCTATTTCCCTTTATGTTACTGTTGAGGTATGATGATGAATGCTTTTATATGTGCGTTCTATTGGATGATTCTTTGGTTCAGCCACTTAGTTACTTCCATTTTGTCAGACCATCAAATTTATCCAGTCTTCCAAATTTATCAATAATGACTTGCACATGTACCATGCTCCAACAAACACACCAGCTTTAGCACGTACGTCAAATCTCAATGAGGAACTTGGACAAGTAAGCTGTTTATACTGAATTGCTTGAGACAATATCAAATGTTTTGTGTTTATCGTATAAAAAATGATATATGGATTGTTAAAAGATGTTTTGTGTTTTTCAATAATGTGAAGTAATAAAGTCTTCTTGCTATTCGGTTGCCAGCCCCAGCTCCAACAATTCTGAGGCAAACTCAACTGCCTACATCAATCCTTCCCATAGTATACCAATTAACAGTTAATTGACCCACTTTCACTCTCCTCTTTATACCTTACTAAGAGATTCCGTTTATGCTTTATATCAAAGTCAGCTTTTAACGTAAACCAATCGTATGTACAAAATAAAGGATATGTATGTGTATGTATGGATGGGTGTATGTATAAGACCCTATAGTATATATATATATATATATATATATTACAAGTAGAACGTTGCAAAATATATTATTCTACAAAACATGCTTAGTTTGCAGAATATAAATGTTCATGTTGCAGAACATAAATTTTATGTTGCAGAACATACATATTGTACTTGTAAATATATGAGATTTGCATGATTTTATTGAAGTAATGATATTTGTGAAACATGTTTTGCAAGATATCACGTTTTAGAAGATATTTTATTTACAGAATATAGATGGACTCCGAGGATTCCAATTAAAAGGTGGACTCCATAGAACTTTAATATATATATATATATATAGTAAATTAATAGATTAAATTATTAGAGCATAAGGAATTTTATTTAATGATTAAAAAATAACACACACAAACACAGATATATTGTATTTAATAACCAGCTTTAGAACGTACATCATATCTTAGTGAGGAACTTGGACAGGTAAGCTGTTTATGTTAAATTGCTTGTGAAGAAATTCCGCAGCCTTCTTGCTTTTACG
Organism: Apium graveolens; assembly: GCF_009905375.1. Classification (NCBI taxonomy): domain Eukaryota; kingdom Viridiplantae; phylum Streptophyta; class Magnoliopsida; order Apiales; family Apiaceae; genus Apium; species Apium graveolens. Next base: position 91,123 of record NW_027421834.1, read on the forward strand.
CTCTGACCAGAGTTTATCTGTTTAAAACATTTTTCTGATTAAATTATTATTCAGTCTTGGATAAAATTTGAACACGACTCTGCTTCTCTTTTTTCGGTATTTTTCTTGCCAAAATATATGTTAGGATAATGATACATTGTCTTTTATCCCCTATGTTTGTTTAAGTACTTTTTCTAAGAAGACTTGCTAATTAAATACAACTGCTCGTTTTTCCAGGTGGAATACATATTTTCAGATAAAACAGGAACACTGACAAGAAATATGATGGAGTTCTTTAAATGTTCTGTTGGAGGGGAGACGTATGGAACTGGTGTCACCGAAATTGAGATGGGAGCAGCACAGCGCAATGGCATAATTCTTGAAGAGGTATCACAAGCTGCAAAGGGTTGTGTCAATGTAGATTTTTTTTAGTTATCCCTAATTAGCTTACTGCAATACCCCACAGGGGCAGAAATCATCAAACCCAATACGTGATAAGGGTTTCAACTTTGATGATGCGAGGCTTATGCGAGGTGCTTGGAGGAATGAACCTAATCCTGATGCTTGCAAGGTAGATTGCTCTGTTATTCATTCAGACATATTAGACTGTAAAACATTAAAATAAATGTAAAAGCTGATAAAGATGTAAATTGCTATTTTTTTTGTATGAAATATAAATATTGTTGGTACATTTAGAATATTTCTTACTGGCCTGCTCACTAATATGACTAGTTAACATTCTTTTCTTTTAGAAATGACAATTTTTTTTTGTTTTTACTTTATTCCTGGACTCTATAATGAATATTTTACATGCTGTTGCCTTAATTTTGACCATTTGTCTGAAATAGCTTTTGTTGTGTAGGAATTTTTTAGATGCCTCGCAATATGTCACACTGTACTTCCTGAAGGTGAAGAGTCTCCAGAAAAAATTCGTTACCAAGCTGCTTCTCCTGATGAAGCTGCTTTGGTTTCTGCAGCCAAGAACTTTGGCTTCTTCTTTTACAGGTGATTCTTTTTTTCATCCATGGAAGGGGATATCAGGATATTAGGTGCAGGTTGTTCTGCACCATACTTCTCAAAGAAGTCAAAAACAGAAAACATATAATCACATCTTTTTCATCTCCTCCCACATTATCTTTTTATTGGACTTGAAAATGCATGTTAAAAAATGAGTGTGCCTTATGTTTAGTTTACATTTATTATATTTATTTTCTATTTTCATTTATAATAGCCTCTCGTCTCCTCCCACAATATCCTATCTTGTTAAAGGATAAGGTGTACGGTGTACCTTATGTTCGGTTTACATATATTTATATTTGTTAATTATCTTACGTTTAATAGCATCATGGCATTACCTTATTATTCTAATATGTACAGTGCTAATCTACAGAAGCAGCATGAATGTTTTATTAATGTTCTTACCAGATAAAGTATATGATTAATTAGAATATATTATTATCGTTGCATGTATCATTCTTTTTAGTTTTACTGGATAGATGGTATTTCACCACGAAGATGTGTTAAACAGGTGTATGTATTTTTTATCAGGCGTACACCTACTAAGATCTTTGTTCGTGAATCACATGTTGAAAGAATGGGACAGATTCAAGATGTTTCATACGAGATTCTAAATGTTCTTGAATTCAATAGGTAAGTCCTTTCTTCTGATGCAAATTCGGTACTTTCATGCTCATTATTTACGAGTCTTATACTGATCAGAAATCATTTTCTTTCCAGTACAAGGAAGCGCCAGTCAGTTATATGCCGTTATCCAGATGGAAGACTTGTTTTGTACTGCAAGGCAATAACTCATTGAGACCCCTAATGTAATTTGAGAGTAGTCTATCCGATTTTTATATGAATTTTCTACTTGACTTGTTCCTACAGGGTGCTGATACAGTAATCTATGAACGATTAGCTGTTGGGAACAATGATGTAAAAAAAAGAACCAGAGACCACATGGAACAATATGGGGCTGCAGGATTGCGGACCCTTTGCCTGGCCTACAGAGATTTAAATCCAGACACATATGAGAGTTGGAATGAAAAGTTTATTCAAGCAAAATCTTCCCTACGAGACCGTGAGAAAAAATTGGACGAGGTATGTGCTGATTTCGTGTCCTCGCATTTAAGCTGATCATTTGCCAGTTTCAGATAGGGCAGGTTTGTTGTGTACTTAGAAATGACAGTAATTCTTCCTTATTGTAGATTATACAAAATTATATATATATAGAGAAGGATGAATTAATGAACTAATCCTGATAATGTGGTCACTTTTATCCTGTTACAAACTTTTTTTGTGGACTTGTTTGAACAATTTTAAATTTCAACAATTACTAGATTTATTATTCCGATGGAATACTCACTCATTTGTGTGTATACTACATTAAACTTCATTGGTGAAGCATACTACACATGCTTCCTTTCCATACTTTAATTAAGTTAAATCAGTTTTGGTATTAGCTGCATTTGTTTACTGTTCAGGCATTTTAAGCGAGGGATGCATTTGAAATCCAAATTCTGGTTACTTATATACCAAATCAATACCGCAGATATCTGTTAGAACTTAGAATTGTAATGTGGAAATCTTTACTTGTATTTCTCCTTAGCAGTAGCCTGCCCTAGCCTTTCCCCTACTTGTCTGATGAGCCAGTATTCAAATTCAAATAAAATTTTTAAGGTAGGAGTGCGGGTCATACCCAATAAATGAACTAGAGTTAGGCTTGGTTTTGTTCTATGTAAAATTTAGCTAATTTTAGCTTATACAGTACAATAATATGATCTCTTGTTGTTTAACGGTGTGTATAATAAAAATCTTCCTTGAAAGTTTCTGGTACATGTAGGTTCTTGGTAAATAATCATACTGAAGAATTTTGCTAAAATTATTAGGTACTTGTAGGATGTTGTATTGGTTGGTGTTCCTGGCTAGTAGTTCGTTAGTTTTGTTAACCGACTTGTTCTCAGTTGTTTTAATCATTAAATAATTGAATTCCTTAAAATTGCTTTTAGTCTTGTTGAATGTAATTTTGCTGCATGTTCTTTAGGAATTAGGAAGGTTAGTTGAAAGCAGGTGCAACTTTGATATAACTAAATCCAGAAGGTTTCTAATCTTCCTACTATTCTCAATTAATCTAGTTTAATCCAGCGTTGAGATTTTTGTAGGCATCACTTTGTTTTACCAATATGCTTTCTGAAAGTAGCTGGGTTTTAGTGATTATCTGAAATTTGAACAGGTTGGGGAACTGATTGAAAAAGATTTGACTTTGATTGGCTGCTCTGCAATAGAAGACAAGCTTCAAGAAGGAGTACCTTCATGCATAGAAACTCTTTCTAGGGCTGGAATTAAGATATGGGTGCTAACAGGAGACAAGTTGGAAACAGCAATAAATATAGCTTATGGTTGGTATACATGCAGTCTGGTGTCTCCTTTCAAAAATCTGTGTACAGTAAATTGTAGAATAATATTTTAAATACTCTCTTCTCCTCCTGTTTCAGCCTGCAATTTGATTAATAATGACATGAGGCAGTTTGTTATCAGTTCGGAAACTGACGAGATCCGAGAAATAGAGGACAAAGTACGCATCATTTTTCATCCTAGGATTCTGTTTCTATTTAAAATCAAATATCGTGTTTCTTTAATTTGTAACGATTACTTAACGCTGTTGCAATATTATATCAGGGTGACCAAGTGGAGATTGCGCGTTTTCTCAGGGAGACGGTGAAAAATGAATTGAAAAAATGTCACGATGAGGCTAAACAGCACCTTCAGACGACAGCTGGGCCCAAGTTATCTCTTTTAATTGATGGGAAATGTTTGATGTATGCTTTGGACCCAAGTTTGCGATCGATGCTACTAAATTTGAGTTTAAACTGTAGCGCAGTAGTTTGCTGTCGTGTTTCTCCTCTACAGAAAGCGCAGGTCTCCTTTTCTCTAATCTACCCTCTCGATAGTTTTTATTATTCCCAGTAACATGAACTTAAAAGAGATGAATTTAAGTCCATGGGATATAGACATATAGTAAAGGTCCAGTTTGCAAAAATGAGAGGATTTAGTAGATAGTATCCAGATTATAATTCTTTTTAACAAACGTAGCCTTATAATACAAATGCTTTTAGTGTGAAGTTTGTAGGTCTAAATCTTTGAGCATAGCACATCTAAGATTTATAAAGAATGTTACAGTTATTTTTTTTCATAATTTCATTATCAGTTGTCTCGAGACAAATTAGCATATGATGCAGAAAAACAAACTTAATGTTAGTTTAACATACCAAATATATGCACTTAAAAATTGTGATTCACTGACCTACAATATCACAATAGCAGAATGTTAAATTGTTCAGCTTATTTAAAAGCATATTTTAACCTCCATGTGTTGGTTTGCCACCAATCTGAGAGCTACTATCTTTAAGGCGATGCATGATAAATTATAATTTGTCTTTTTTGCTGTAATTTGGGGTATAACCCTTCTGCTTGTAATCCTTTTCTTAGTTATATGATTTTATTTAAAAAACAAATATTTTTCCCTCAGGTGACGAGACTGGTCAGAAAAGGTGCACAGAGAATCACACTCAGTATTGGTGATGGTGCGAATGACGTAGGGATGATTCAAGCAGCTCATGTTGGCGTTGGAATCAGTGGAATGGAAGGGATGCAAGCTGTAATGGCTAGTGATTTCGCCATTGCACAGTTTCGCTTTCTTACAGATTTACTTCTTGTTCATGGGCGATGGTCATATCTTAGAATATGCAAGGTAACTTTTATACCTCCAGATAACACACAATCTCTATGTAATCTTAGATTAATCTTTGCATGCTTGAAATTTTTCAATGCAGGTCGTGTCATACTTCTTCTACAAGAATCTCACATTCACATTGACTCAATTTTATTTCACATTTCAAACTGGATTTTCTGGTCAAAGATTTTATGATGACTGGTTTCAGACTCTGTATAATGTTATTTTCACATCTCTTCCTGTTATCTTTGTTGGACTTCTAGACAAGGTATATATTTTTACTTCTCATCTATGTTACTCGGACTCTTCATTTTACCTTCGAGTACCCGTGTCGGACACTCGACACTTGGACTTGGACGTGGACACTCGGACTCGGACACTTATATTAAGCCAAAAACATGCATATTTTCCAAAATGTTGCCAAGTCCAATACATGGACACGTGTCCATGTCGGACACTTCTAGCCGAGTCCGAGTAACATAGCTTCTCATCGAATATTGATTTACAATTTTATGATGTACATATGCTACTTGTTAAGCTTTCTTTATTTTCAACTAGTGAATCATTACGTTATTCGAATGATATTTTCAAATTTCCCTTTTTTTTTCTTCTAGGATGTCAGTGCATCCCTTTCCAAGAAGTATCCCGAATTATATAAGGAGGGGATAAAAAATACTTTCTTTAAGTTTAGAGTGCTGGGTACTGTTGCTTTCTTTTCAGTTTACCAGTCAATAATCGTATACAACTTTGTAACCACATCGAGTTCTGGAGGTATAAATTCATCTGGGAAGATGCTTGGCCAATGGGATGCTAGTACTATGGCCTTCACTTGTCTATTGATTACTGTGAATTTGCGTCTTCTGATGATGTGCAACACAGTTACAAAGTGGCACCATATAAGTGTTGGTGGAAGCATCTTGTTATGGTTCTTGTTCATTTTTGTGTATTCATTCTTTTTCACTGATAAGGTAATCTACAAGTTATTAATCTATTTAACAATTTGCTTGGTTGTTGGTTTTATAAACATTTCTTAATTTCCTCATTTCAACTTGCAGGGCATCTTTTACACCATTTTTGTGTTGATGAGTACATTCTATTTTTATCTTACAATTCTTCTTGTTCCCATTGCTGCCCTACTCGGTGACTTCTTATATCAGGGGTGAGACATTTATAATTGATTGCTTCCCATACGAGGTGTCATATACTGTTTCCAGAAGTACCAAGTTTTGTGTATTTGTTCATTAAGTCGTCTGATGGACTAGGGCAATTATGTATAGATATTGTTTGCAGAGTGGTGCACGGTTGTTTAAATTTCTGTCACATTTACTGGTTAGCAAGTTTTCAATTTAAAAACATTTTCTGTCTGTTGTTGTGGAAACTTCTGTTTTAATTTCTTTTCGTTGTTTAAATTGTTATTCTTGAGACTAGAAAAGTCTAACTGTCGAAGAGCAGTAGTCCTTTATTAGCAATGCTGAACTTGCAAAACAACCTCAGTCTGTGCTGTGTCCTACGAAGCACTTGTCAACACATCCAATCTTGTATGTAATTGGAGGCCACTGCATATGTCATTTTAGTTTAGTGCAGTAATTGGCCTTAATTACTAGTCAATGCATTTGCATCTCTAATTAGAAATAGGAAATCTCTGGAGATCTTTTATCCTTAGGAAAAATGTAATGCATGTATAGACAGAAGTCCTGTTTTCTTTATATGTTTATTGTCATATGAGATAAAAATTTGTACTCTATGTATATAGCATTAGTTTTGAGTTATTAGAAATTTGTGGCATTTATCTCGTTTTTTGCCGAGCAATAGTGTCCTGTCCACTGGATGTGATGTTCTAGCTACGCTGGCTTAGTTTAACATTGTAATGATTTGTTGCTTCTTCCTCTTGATTGTTGCATTGGTTTAGAAATTGCAAAACTATGTAATAGCTGACGTCCTTGTTTTTCGTATGATATTTGTTTTTGTGTTTTGTATATTACCTGTATGTATAGTTAATAATTTAAAATTTCTGCTTTCTTCCAGGGTTCAGAGATGGTTTTCCCCCTATGACTATCAGATTGTTCAGGAAATTCACAGGCATGAACCTGATAATGCTGCCTCAGCATTACTGGAGGTTGGCACGCAGCTCACGCCTGAGGAAGCAAGGAGCTTTGCTTTTGCTCAACTACCGGGACAGAGCTCTAGGCACACTGGTTTTGCTTTTGACTCTCCCGGATACGAGTCATTTTTTGCTTTACAACAAGGTGTGGTTGCCCCTCAAAAGGCATGGGACGTAGTCCGAAGAGCAAGTATGAAGCCTCGCAACTCGCAAATCACCTCAAGATAGTTAAGCTAGTGGAACATATTTGTACAAAGTTCTCGGCGTTTTTTTGGGACAGTTTAGATATTAAGCTTCTGTATAATCAGCCACCACATGGTAGTTATCATTCTTTGAGTTGTAATCTCTTGCTAGTTCTTTTCCACATTTAAGTTGGCCATATATCATAGGGGTAGAAGTTGTCAGTTATAACAGGTTGTACATAAATCAACATAACATCAAATGTGTACATTATGATTTCGAGTCGCCTTTTAGCCAAATGACCTCCAGAGTATGAGTAAATTGACTTGTGATATTCAGTGTGCCCAGTTTTATTATTCGGTTTTACAGAAAGTGGATATTGTAGTTGTATAAATGGTATGTTATTTTTTGTGCAATATTTGTGAAAGAAATATTTGTGAAAGACCCTAATTTGTTGTAGCATCTTCGTTTATGCTATGTTTGAGTTATTTTTATCCATTCCTTGTTGCATCATAGTTTTGTGCTATGTTTGTTTTACTTTAATCCATTAATTGTTGACATGCCATATGATTTATCTGTGTTTTACAGGGGGTCATTTTATGACTTGTTTGAAATTAATAACCTTTATTAATAAAATCACCTTTCAAGTGTACTTGGTTTCACTTATTTTTTGGTACCACCACCTTTTAGTTTCATTTTTCGTGATTCATGTTATAATTCTAACTTTAATTGGATTAATGTTATCCTTTTTGATTCATATATATATATATATTTATTATTTTTACCCGTTTTTCTTTATTAATAATTTTTTTAAGTGATACTTTGTTTTCACTTATTTATTGGTTCTATCACCTTTTGTTTTTTTGTTTCTATGATTCATGGTGTAACTCTAGGTGTAATATTTTTATTCTTTTTGACTCCTATATGACTTATAATTCTATGTGTATTATTTTTATACGTTTTTCTTTATTAATAAATGAAACATATTCACTTATTTTTTAGGTCCACCACCTTTTGGTTTCACCTTTTATAACTCCAAGTGTATTATTTTTATCCCTTTTTATTCCTATATAACTTATAATTATATACGTATTATTTTTACTCATTTTTAAATTTTTTATAAGCCATAATTTTTTCATTATTTTTATAGGTTTGAATCCTATTTTTAATTATATTTTAAAATAAATAAGTTCATAAATTGGCTCAACTAAATAGGTTCCGAGAAATATAAACCACGACCAAGTAAATAGGCCATGTGTTTAAATTAAAATTTTTTAATTTAGAAATTTTTAATTTGTTGGTAGAATTGCATTTTAATAAAATGTTATGAATATTATAAAAAAATTGTATTTTGGTTTTACCACTAGAAAATAATAAAATTGTTCAAACCGTAATATGATTACAATTTTATTTTTGTAGAACTCCAAATTATTTCTTGATAGGGTACTTGGTTTCATCTTAGTATGATTATGCACTATTTTGGTTTCACCCCTATAGTTCTCTTTCATGTAGAGTTCTATGTTGTTTTTTAACAAAATATAGATTGGAATAATATAATAATTACGATATTTCTATTTTTCGTATAATTCTTTTTTATTTTTTTATTATAATAATAAAATGGAATCCTTTAAACAATGTTATTATTAATTAATAAGGAAATCATCTTTAATGGATATTTTGATTTCACCTCTTTTCGGTTTTACGAACTTTTGGTTTCACCCTTTTTTAAATCTTGCTATAGCTCTAAATATACCATTTTTATTCTTTTTTATTCATATATGACTTATAATTCTATATGTAATACTTTACCCGTTTTTTGATTCGTATATACCACATATTTATATTGTTTTTATATAAACAAAATCGTATATACATTGTAATTTCTAGATTCATACCTACAGAATGCTATTTTAGCACCAATTGCAAATTTATACATACATAATGAATATTTTATCAAAATAAATTATGCAATCATAAACTATATAAAAACACAAATTCAGCTAACAATAAAAATTTAATATGCTATTACTTAGTTTTGTTGATTTAATTTTTTGTTAAATTATTCATCAATCGTGTCGCGATTAAAGTTTTGATGTAAAATATTAGTCATGTCTTTTTGAACAATAGATACATAATAACGTTGAGTTTGTTGTTATAATAAGATTTGAATTAATGAAACTACATATAATTTAAAAATGAAAATTAGTACATTACGACGAAATATGTTATGAAGAACTGTCGTAAATAACCCATAATTTAGTAATAAATAACCCGAAAATATTAAAATCAACAATATGCAATTTTTTCAGGTTTCTTGCCATTTTTTAACTTCTGAATCATTAATTTTTCTGATCACACATTATCTACATACAATTATAGGGCAAACTAACACCAATTTCATATATGAAAATTTAATAACAAGTAATCCACATAATTAAACAAATTAAAATTTAAAAATATCATTGTTTATATAAATACTCTCATATCCTGTTCAACCACACAAAAGAGTCTAAGCCATCTCTTAGGTAGCAATGAGATGCCATATTACGTCTCTCTAGAAATACCGCCATACACAAGTGGACTTTAAGCCAATACAAAATAAACAACAATCAGTTGTCTAAGTAAAAAACCTTCAAATGCGAGTAATCTTCTGTTATTGCAGATTAGCTTGTTAGTGCAGATTAGCTGCATAAACAAATATCAAATTATGTATGTTAACACCGTTTCAGATTCAAACAATTTAATTTAAGTGTGACAAAAATTGTGAGTAACTTTAGCAGAAGACATGATAAAGTAATTTTTTCAGCAGTATAACGAGCTGAAATCCCTTCCTCTTGTTGCTGAAAAATCATCAGATACATCCCATATACTCTATCCAGTTATCTGACATATATAACACGTCATTCCAAAAGAATGAGTATGAAAAACGGCATAGAGGAGGACGAAATTACAGACGAAACCGTGGGTGTGGAAATTTTCGAGGTCGGTTTCAGAATCATTTTAACTCTGGCCACTTGAAGTGGCAGCATGTTGGTTACAACAACTATGGCCACCAGAAGTGCCAACATGGAGTGCCAAATAAATGGAAGGTACCCATGAAGGTGATACTAGGATATCTATCTAAGATGTGGGGCTGCACGGTCGACATACGTATCTCACACCTAAATATTTTGTTGATCTCCACAAGGCAAATAAAAAGAATAATGGAAAAAGGTGGAAACGAACCTCGTTAGTTATAATCTAGGTAAAGAACTAGATTTTATATCCATTTATTTGATGTTATGCTTTAGATGTACTTGTTTTTAATATTCTGCTTTTATATCCTTGTTTTATGTTCGAGTGTATGTACTTTGTTTGTATTAATAAGTTTAGTCCAATTTTATCTTTGACTAATTTTACTTCAAATTTTGGTCGAATGTTTTAAGATTCTGGTCAAGTTTGGTTTTGAACCGGGCATATAAGAAAAAATGGGGTCAATTTCAAATCAACTCAAAATACCTGAACTCTAACTATTTTATTTTGTTATTAATATAATATATATTATATATGATTTATAATTTGTTGTCGGTCTTTACTCATTCCAATAATCCATTACCATAAATAATATATACCCGTAATATATATTTATCATTTCATTACAAATATATATCCCTCCTTGCAAACGTGGCCTCCCTCTTATTTCCCAACCCTATTAATTTGATCTCAGTTTGGTGATATGAGCATGTTAATTTGGTATAATATCTCAAATTTTTTAATATACATCTTGTTACGTTGTCATGTTGTGTCCAGTATGTGTACATATCTTATCTATTTGAGTCCAACAAGAGACAACCATAATATACACATACAATTAAAGTAAAAATGTATATTAAAATGTCATAGCCCTATATTTCCACAGCCTAGGACAATAAGAAAACAAAAGGAGAAGTTAACGTGAAAGATGTCTGGGAGTCTGGTGGTTTAACGTGAAGGTTGACAAATTTAGCGGGAAAAACAGCTTCAGTCTATGACAGATCAAGATGCATGTTTTGTTAAAACAACAAGGGCTTTGGGCGCCGGTGAACACGAAATCGGCTGCTTCTGGAAGCGATGCGATGACCAGTCTCAAAGAAAAGGCACACTCAACAATTATGTTGTGCCTTACAAATGATATTATTACTGAAATCGCGGAGAAAGATACCGCATCTCGTTTATAGCTGAAGCCCTTTATGGTTTATGCACAATTAGTTTAGCTTGATTTTTATGGTTGTTTCTATTATTAAAATCCTGTACGGTAAACATGATTACTCCACTGTTTATTTTTAATAGTTTAGCTTGATTTTTATTGCACGTGCTTTGACCATATAATTAAAATAATAATGTTCAAAATTTTCTTTTTCCGAATAAAAATATATAATTTAATTTTTTATTTACAATTTTTTTTTAAAAAATGATAATTTATATTATGCGGTCAATGCATTTGATATGTGTGTAAAAAATTAAGGGACAATTAAAATAAAACAGAGGTAATTTAGAAGGCATTAAAAATCTGGTCTCCTGATTGAATTATGGGACCTCTCCATTCATTATATCGCTTTACATGCGGTATTTCAATTCTAAAGTAATAGTTTAGTAACTCTAAAGATTAAATATAAATTCAAAATAGTATAAAGTAAGAGAGTTGATATTTGTAGTACTCACCTATACCATAATAATAATATCTCCGACAAATGGATGCAATTTAAAATAAAACTACAAGTAATTATATCAAACAATATAACAATAAGCATAACTTTACGAAGTATAATAAATAAAATTGAAATGATGTTAAGAAAGAAAAAAGATTTGAAGACAAAAAATTAAATTTAGAAAATGAAAAAATAAAATAATATAAGAATACACGTGTACATATTAGATAGATAAGTAGTCTACAAATACAATGAATATCTGAGTGGGCTAGGGTTTCTTATTGAGCAGGCAAAAGATGGAAAAAGAGATATATAGAAGAAGAAGAAACCCTAATACCATCTGGAAGGATTTTTTGCTATCTAATTAGGGTTGTTAATAATGGCTGTCCCTAATTTTTAGTTCAGATTTTATCATCAGAGCTCACATATCTGAATCAAGTAGCAACCCTCATTACACTAAACCATGGTCTCCTTCTAGGCAATGTACACACATTTTTTCAGCTTAAAATTAAGTTCTTGATCAATACAATCATATATGTAATGAGACGTTGAGCTTTACTATCTAAATAAGATCATCTACATCACAAGTTCTAACCGGAAGACTAGTCATCAATATCTCATGCTCGACCTGACGCACTTGAACTATAAGAAATATGAGATTTTCAGACTCCATAAAAAAGTTCGGCCGACAAGGAACAGACGACAATATTTACCGATAGAAAAAATCGATTGTAACTTTAAAGTAAATACTGAACCAATGATATATTTGGTCAGTATTTTCTAATTTCTAACTTATGATCGACAATCAAATTGAGTCCAATGCGTAGGTGACTTTAACATGGCATCCACGTCAAGTACAACAGACAGGTATTTTGACGGATTATTTATCATGTTACTATTTTATAAAATATGTTGTGATTGTAATTTAGAGTTTTTCATATTATATATTACATTGATCATGTTTTAATATATTCATTTAAAATTCTAGAAGATTTTGTTACCGTGAATGTAGAGATGTATTAGTGATGTTGATTGAATTTTTCGGTTAAAACGATTTTTTTGGTTAAATGAGAACTTTTCCGTTTAAAATAAGTATAACTAGTTGCTATAACAATATTAGTCATGGTAATGATATTGTTTAGGGCAATAATATTAGTGATATGATTGACTTTTACTGTTTAGTTTTATTTTTTGTATCACTTAATTTATTGGTTATTTGTGCTCTATATGTGTTAAGAATTAGAGCTCTAATTCGAGCCTAGCTGAGCCGGATATTTTATAAACGAGTTCGAGTTCAGGTATTTTTAAACGAGTCGAACCGCTCATTTAAATCTGTGTCCGAACTCAACTCGTTTAATAGACGAGTCGAGTTTACATGCGAGCTATACGAGCCGAGTTTAAACGAGTCAATTTAAGTTAACTCACGAGCTAAACACGTAAATACATAAAAATTAATAAAATGCAATTAAAATGCAATTTATAAATAAAAAAATAAAATTTAAAACTTAATTAAATGTAAAATTCTTGAACGAGTTCAAGTTCGAAGCAAACTAGATCGAGTTTTCGAGTTTCGAGCCAAATTCTAGTCAAGTTCTGTTATATTTTGCTCAAGCCGGTCCAAACTTAGTTAAACAAGTTCAAGCTCAAGGTTGCTCGCTAGTAACTCGACTCGAATAATAGTCTTACTAAGAATATACGTGTCCCATGCCCAATACTTGATCGGCCTATGTTACTCATTAAATCCGCCCATGTATAACCAACTGCTATTTTCATGAATTATTCGGTCCATTATTACTACAAAAAACAGGGCCTTTACCGACCGTCAAAATGGTAGTTATAATGCCAATATCGATCATTTATAGCAAATAACAACCGACTAAAGTCCTAGCCGTAAACGATGATCGAATTAATCCTAGTCGGTATTTACTTTTTTGGTCAAATTTTACTTTGTATGACTATGAATACTGCCACGTTGGCATGACTCGTGTCCGGACCTCCCATATGACTTGTCATGAGTCACCAGCTGACATGTCAATGCCAAGTATCAGCCCGGGGACGTTGACAGGTGGCCTAACACGTTAACAAAAAATGACAACTTCAACCTTGTGTTCCGACCGCTCGTTAGTCATTTTCCGGATTATTATGACTAATTTCTCGATGAGTATTTCGCTCGGTATAAGTAACGACCAACTTTATCGGGTCCGTGACTGCGTTTCAGAACGGCCAACTTGTACACATTTTTAAGAAGACGGTCATCTTTCGTATGAACATGATCGGTGTTTTTTGAATCCGATCGGTACTAGTTGTACAGAAATACGTACATTACCAACAGCAAACACAAGCAAACCATTTCAACAAACCTTTAATAGCAATAATCATTCAATACTTGAAAACTATATATACATTAAATAACCAAATGTTAAACCAACTACATTAGCTGGTTGTACTACGTTCAACAATCAATTCATCAAAGCAAGCAAACCAAATGTATACAAATTGGTTCAAACCAACAATCTAAACAAAAGAATAATAAATAATCAACTAAAAATTACAAATTAGCGCCACCATCTCCTTCGTGGCCATTGTTGCCATCATGCCCTTCCCGGACATGCTCCTCCTCTTCGCCCACTTTGGTGTTGGGTAGGTGTCATACCCGCCTTATTCAGCCCTCCATATAACCTACAATACATTTTGAGGTTAAAATACCGTAAAAATATACTATTAAAATTTAAATTGAGAAGTTTTAATATTTTACCTTATTTCCCTACCTCATACTTTTTGCAAATCGAGGTGAGTAAGGCCCAGACATAAGGGGTCTCCTCTCCAAGAAGGGCAGCTGAGAAGGCGGCGGCACCGCTGTCCACATTGTTATGCATATCAAGCGCGACATGGACAATGAAATTTACTCTCTCGTACGAGGATTCCTGGTTGTATATATATGGATGGATTTGCCGCTACATCTTCCATTTTATCCTGGACTATGTTGTAAAAAATACCATCCCGACATAACAGATCTGCATGTGGGTTGCTACGTCGAGCTCTATAATTCGCAGTAAGTCGGAGATGAGTGAGGACGCCGAATTTCTTGGAAAAATAGGCAGCTTTGGGATACCTTGTCATTTCCAGCGCAACTGCCTTGAGCTACCATTGGATGGGATGTTCAACCATCTCTCCCGGACTAACCTTTTTCTGCATCGTGCATTGTGCGGTTCTTTTTTCTATTCAATCTTACTCGACTAACCATTTTCTTCTCCCCAGGGGTGTGCACAAAACTCTCCAATTCATAATTACTCGTGTTTTTATGGAAATGTGACTATACGAAGATAGGTGGTGTCAAGATTTTAGGAAAAATTATTTGTTTGCCTAAAAATGAAGGGGTCTAGGTCTTAAATGCCCTGAATGGAGTAAAGCTCAAATATTAATGCATTTATGGAAGTTGATCATTTCGTCCCTCGAGTTAAAGCATAAAATTGTCATGATGGACATGAGAAGCTAGTATACAATTAATACCCAAAGTAATGTTAAAAAAAACATGTGAATTCTAGAAATGCTTTTGCAAATTATAGGCCAATGTAGCTTCTAGGTTTTCAAGACAGTAATTCCAAGTAATTTCAAAGGATTATCAAAGTGGAAGTTCGATACCCTCATTCTAAATATACTAAATAAGAAAAAAATTTTAAAATCATGTGGATATTTAAATATAATAAACAACATTTTATACATAACATTTGTATTATTAATTTAAAATTAAAATAATAATAAATTAATAAACTCAATTAGATGGCAACTGATCAAGAAATCCAGTTCCTACACCAAGATATCATCTTCATTATACTTTTATTATAATTAGATGGCAATTAGATGATTGAAATTTTCAAATAAGATGAGTTATAATTAAAGAGATGAAAATCGTTAATTATGTATATAATTGTGTTCATTTAGACTATATACTCAGATTACTAGTGAATTTGAGAAACACTTAAATAATTTTTATATTGTGAGCAAAATTTATCTAAAGTTAATTAGAGGAAAATTCTCTGAAGTGATTGAGATTTTATATACCGAAGTTGAATAAAATTACTGTAATAATTGAATTTACCGTCCTTATTTAAAAAATATCCTTAATTATGTATTCAAAAATGACTTAACTTATCTAAAGTAAATTTTAGGAATATTAGTTGTTAAACCATCACTAAATTTATTTATTTAGTAAGTTGAGTGAACTATATTGAATTTTTAAAAAATTTCAAATGTTAAAATGAGGGATTAAATTTAAAAATTATTTTTCTTATAAAATTATAAGCTTTTTGCACGGGTTGCCGAAGGAGTATAAGCTAGTTTAATAAAAATATAAATCAGAAAATAACCATAATAATTTGTTTTTAATTTGTTTATTTAATGTGTCAATATTTTCAATTAGGTGTTGCATTTTTTTTTTTTAAATTAAAAAGAACATCAAATAAACATGTATGAGGATTAGGGTTTTGTATTGTGCACAAGCAAGACATATAAATAGGAATAGCCGCCCCTCGATTTTATCAACATTGTTAATCCGCCGCAAAGCTCTCCATTTCTTCTGAGAAATATATCCAAGAAACTCAATTAGATGGACACTGATCAAGAAATCCAGTTCCTACACCAAGATATCATCTTCATAGTACTTTTATTGCTTCCAGTGGAGGATCTGTTGCGATCCAAGTTAGTTTGTAAGTCATGGTTGTCTATAATTTCTAGTCCTCGTTTTATCAAAGCTCACATCTCTAAATCACTTAATGACCCTCAATTTACTCATCATCGTTTCCTTGTTAGCTACTGGACGTCTATTGTTTCAGATGTTGAATTTAAAAGTTGTTCTTTAAATTTACTGCTTAATGGATCAGTTAGTGAAATTGACCATGTCATGGAGACCGTTAAGATTGACTATCCTGCTGAAATCGACTCTGTAGTAGGTTCTTGTAATGGTTTGATTTGTTTATTAGGGTCTGATAACTATTTATTCTTTTGGAACCCTTCCACTAGAAAAATAAGAAGACTGCCGAAAATTGATATTCCTCATAGTGTTCAGACGCACGGGTTTTGCTATGATGAATCAAATGATGAGTTTAAAGTATTTTATTTATCTAGTACTAATTGGAAACATAAGATATCCGTTTATAGCTCAAAAACTGATGCATGGAGATTTTGTGGAGATTTTATTGATGCTGCCCTGATTTATGGAGGGTACTTGGTAAATGGAGTTTTACACTGGGTTGTTTATCCGGCTTTCAATATCACTATCCAAAGTCCATTGCATATTGTTTCTCTTGATATAAAAAGGGAGACATATCGAGAAGTTATGCTGCCAAATTCTGGAGAAGGAACAGACAACTGGGAGATAGGTACTTTGGCTGATAGCCTTTACGCACTCTCTAATTGGTATGATGATGCCCGAACTGATTTATGGGTGATGAGAGAAAGTGATGCCGAAGTGTCTTGGATAAAATTGTTCACCATCTCAGATATGGATAGACCAACATGGTCCTTGTGTATCAAACCCATCTGCATAACTGTAAATGGTGACATAATGCTTCTTTCTGATTCAAAAATAGTACTCTACAACCCGAAGGCTAATAACCCGAAGGATCACACATTCAAGAATTTGACGAACATAACTTGGGAAAGTCTTAAACTGCATACCTATGTTAAGAGCTTAATTTCACCCTAGGTGAGAAAGAAGGTACATTCTATTATATATTTGCTAGTATTAGAATCGTTACTTGATTCTTCGTGATCTGTGTTGATGCTATTCTATACATTAATTAGTCATAGACACTAGATTTTTCATCAATTTTATTTTTCATTTTTATATGGTAGATCTCATTTCATTCTCTAACACTCCTTTTTTTTTGTCATTTCACTTTATAGTTTCTTTTCTTCATATCAGCTAGTTAATATTTTACTAAGTTTCGAGTTGTGTTTGCCTATTGTTGATCACAAAAGATATAAGAAATCTGTCAGAAGTACGCAGAGAACAAGAAATTTATGAGGTGCAAAGTGTTTAAATCACATTGTTTCTCTGTCAAACTCATTCAGCTGTTTCAACAGACAAATGATTTGCTTGAAACTGGATCTTCTGTTGCTACCAATATAGCAAGAGAAATCAAGTAATAAAGTTCTGTTGCCAAAGTTGTGTTGTATTTTATTGCTTCTTAATTGGTCCCTGCAGATCTAGTATTCCTGTAGAAATTCATGGATTTCTCTTACATTTTATGGAAATTCATTTACTTTCCAGTTTTTTGCTGAAGAGGGGCGAGCTGCATCTCACTATAGGACAGTTTAGGGGCTACCTGCAGCAAGGAGTTTTGATTTTAATGATAGAAGAAGTGCTGAGCTGCAGTGATTAATAATATTTCTTGTAATGTTATTTACACCAGCTGCTGTCCTTATTAGCATATTTATTATTGACTAAAATATCTGGATTTGTTGTTTTAAAATATTTTGGAGGCATGATTAATGTTTTGTAAGAATTTAGGTGAAATTATCTATATTGGTAATAACCTTGTTTGGGGTTTTGAATGCATAAGACTTAGAATTGGTTAATTACTTAATAACTTGGTTAATTACTTTATAACTAAATAGAAACATATTACTTAATTTGAGGTGGGGTGTGTGTCTATATATATATATTAGTTGTTAATATATTTTTAGCTAGATTAGCTAGATGATATACATTTGTTGAATTGGTGAATTTAGAGATGCCTACATATATGATAGGGGTATTATTACGAAATATTAATTGAAATATAAAAAGTATAATACTGTTAGAATTGTTTAAAGTTTGATTTTTACTTGAGTAAGTTTAATTTGAATTTAATGGAATATCTATGAAAATTTATGTTTGGAGCTGTCTACTTTCTAATTTGAAGAGTATATTCATGTACCTTTAGTATTTTATTTATATATTTATATTTTTTAATATACTTTATTACCAAAGATTTTTTGTATTGAAATAGTCGTAATTAGGCTATTATGACTGAAAATTTGCTTCTCTTTTACTCGAGTAGTAAGTTCAAAATTTCGTCACAAATTTATATTTTGTTATAAGTAAAAATAACAGGACCCACTTTAACAATATAATAATAAATTAATTTATGACGAAAGAGTATAAACCATCATAATGCCTAGGTCAGCTCAATTGTACTATATATCTTTTAATATTGGGTTTTTTTGTTTGATATATAATTATGGTTGAATTTAACATATTTTGTTGAGTTCTAAAGTCTATATCTCCTCTGAAGGTGTGTATGTGTATATATATAGTTCTTTCCAAAAAATTCCATCACCTCATCTTATTCCTTATTTTTTAGGAACAAGTCACATTTTAAGGATATATTTTCATATAAAATGAGTACTAAATTTAAGTATACATATGGTGGTAACTTTGGAAAAGCCTACGTATATTTGTTATTTAGGTAAGACTCATTTGACGAAGTTTCTTTTGAGCTGAACCTACTGAGTTGTGACTTATATGACAGAACCTTTAAGGTGCACTCATTAGGCTGAGTCTTTTTCAACTTAGCCTCAATGGACCGAGACTTCTAATCTAAAATTTATTGGCCGGGCCTCTTTAGATGATACTCATTAGATTGAGCCAACTTGCTTCTTCAACTTCTAATAAAACTATACAAATGCACTCATATCTTGATCACGCCCAAATCCATTACATCAGTCATGTTCAATCCATGGGCTTTCTACAAGTACATAGGCTTCTAACTCTACCATTCACAAAGAATAAAAGTGGCAAATGACTCCTTTAGCCTATAGGGTTTGAACAAGTTCCAATAAATTTTTGGAACTAGTTCGGGAAAAGACTTGAACAATTTATCAAGTGAGAATCAGAACTTTATTTGAAATAAAATTAGTCACTTTTGTTAAATTTCACGATTACCTTCGCGTCATCCATTTTTATGGCTACTTTACACAGGTTTATTGAAGCATGCTGAAAATCCTTCTGAAATATGTGTGGAAGAAACAACCCATGGGTTAATCTTTGAAAAATCCTTATCAAACAAATATTACTTGTTTTGCCTTTCACAAGCAAAGCTTTCTTCTAAGCAACATTATATTTTATTCACCCGTTTAACTTTTCCCATGATGTTTTGCTCTTCATGTCTATAAGTTATTTCTACAACTTATCATTATATTCAAGGTTTTTAAGGTTGCGTGTCTATCCTCTACCTTTATGTTTAGGTCGACACGTGAAGGAAAATGTGCCATTTATGTTTAGGTTAACCTATGAAAGGACCTCTAACCTTTAATCCATGATCAACACATATATAGGTCTTTCACCTTTCCGGTTTAAATTTTATATATTCTATGATGGTGGCTAATTCTCTTAGTACCTCTGAAATATAGTTCCATTTCACTAACCATTGATCTTGACCACACTTAGCATATATAAACTATATTACGGATATATCCTAGCTGGACATTTCTCTTGTTAGCACTTCCATAATTTAACTTTCGATGGAGGTTTAATGGTTGAACCTTGCTTTCAAACATTCAACAAATCGATACAGGATCATGTTCGATTTTTCTTGCATTATATGCTTACAAGCATCAATTAATCCGATTTAGTAGATATCTTTTTGAACTATACACACACATTATGAGATAGTCCGTATGCCTTAAAATTTCTTAAAACTTGACTTACGAATTTCTCATGTTTCGACTCTGAGACTGCCACGGGCCTTCATGAGTCGAATATATATCAATATACCATAAGTTCATGGTATTTTCTTAGTCCACAAAATATGTGTCAAGAGATTTATGTACGTGGCCAAAAACTCATTAGCCTCTACTTCACGTTAACAAGTGATGCAGTCAGTTATCTTGTCCTCCTGTTGTTATGAAAGTGTTGGAGAAATTTACTCCATATTTTATCAAATGATGTGATAGAATTCGGGTACAGGGTGTGATAGCATTTTTAAGCATTTTCTTTTGAGTATATCTCAAAGATTTGACAAATGGTCATGTCATTATTCCCATTAAATCCACTCAGCCTGTCAAATCGTGTGACATGCTCGTAGGGATCATCACCCTTACCATTATAATATGATATTTTTGGGATATTATGGCCAATTGCATAGATATAATTACAAATATACTTGAAAAAAAAGAGATTACATAGAATATTGAGCGGTCCTTCTATCAAGCATTAAGCGCTCCATATTGTTCCATTTTTTCCACAGCGAGAATGGCCAATTCATCCATTTGCTTCTCATAACGATATTCCTCACCTCGATCATTGTATCTTCTACCTTCCTCATGCCCTTGAACAACTCTTTTCATATGTTCAACATACTTTGATCATCGTCATCCTTTCGACCATCATCACAAGGTCAGGACCGATCTTGGGGAGGTGATCCTCTTCTGCCTCACCTATGGCTCTGATCCCATGAATTTTTCGTCTTTGTAGAGGTGACTTAGCCGGGGGAGTCCTTTTTGGAGGATACCTTTGAGATGGAGAGTCCCTCCACACTATCATTAACTTCAAACATTCTCGCTCTAGGGCATTTTCTAGTTTTGGATCGTCTAATGCCCTCATCCGTGCATAAATCTGATCGTTATTTTTTTGATGATCTTGAAGGTGATGACGTTGGCCACTGCACCTAAGAGTTCCATCATGCACCCAGTTGAACTCTTTTTCCAAATTCCCCCCCCCCCCTCAAGAATATTTCTTTTGCATGAAATTGTGAATTTTCATTATTTTGGCCGACTCATCACGTGTGGCGGTGTGGCACATGGACTCCTTGAGCCTATAAGGTATGAACAAGTTTGAATAAGTTTCCGAAACTATTTCGGGAAAAAACTTGAGCAATTCATCAAGTGAGAATAAAAAAAATTACTAGAAATAAAATTAGTCACTTTTGTTAAATTTCACAATTGACTTCGCATCATCCATTTTATGGCTATTTTATTCAGGTTAATTGAAGCATGCTGAAAATCCTTCTGAGTGTGGAAGAAGTAACCCATGAGGTAATGCATTCACCTTTTTAAAATTATGGCAAAGAATACGTGGTTTAATAGTTCTACCAAATTTATATATAATGGTTAGTAAAGTACACACTTCTTTTGAAAAAAAGTTATCATCCTTATTTTGATATTTTAGTACGAATATGAAGAAAACTAAATTTAAGGCCTAGCTCCCGAGTTTTTTAAAGGGAAGGAAGTAAGTGGTAAGCAGGTAAAGTACTTTCATCCCACTTTTGGAGTGAAAGTTTTGGAAGGAAAGTTTGTTAAATTTACATTCATTATCACTTGCTTTCGCTCCTTTTAAAAACTCGGGAGCACAAATATGAATGCAAGTGAAACTACTTTACTCACCTACCACTTGCTTTCCTTCCTAATTAAAACTCGGGAGTAAGGGGTAAGTGACATGGGTTTCACTCCTAAAAGTTTATCATCTAACTCTTGCTTAAAGCAAGAATTCATTCTTACAAAGTCGTATGATGTGGCCAATTTCAAAGGTGATAATCCTCTTTCATCTCTAAGATCAGGCCCAAATGGAAAATAGAATAGGTACAAAATTAGTTCCCCAAGTATTTACAAAATAACATGTGTCAGATTTTTATTGGCTAAATATAAATGGTCTCCTACATTCACACTAATAGCACCGATTAAATTATTTTATACTGCTCCATCACCTAAGTTATGTCATTTAGTAATAATTTTTTATAGTTTTTGTAACTCTAGCATTACTCATGTAAGAATACTTGCAAATCTGAGAAGAAAATGAAATTAACTTGAAAATAGTAATTGATAGGATGATGTGTGAAAATTGGTTTAAAAATATTAATAATGATAAATAGAAAGAAAATAATTTATTGAGATCGTATTTTAACATATTGTCATATATTATTAAATTTTAATTTACAAATAATTAATAAAATATACAAAATTCTAATTGGAAAAATAAATTATGAAATTTTGTCAAAATTGTTATAGATATAAATTGATAAAATTGAATAACCAAAACAAGACTTTTAAAAAATGCCTTTAAATTAGGGTTTTGGATTAGGGTTTTTATCACTGCATAAAAGTAGGACCGTCCTTCATCTAGACATCATTCCGCCACCAAACTACTTTCTGCTCCTTCAGACAATGATATCTAAGAAACCCTGACACCACCTCTTTCATGCCTTTAAATGTGTTTGGTTTGCTATTTTAACAGTTGAATTTTCACTACGCCATAAATGGGCTACTGTATGGCCACTTCGTCTATTTGCTGCTCATCACAATATTCATCACCTCGATCATCGTATCTTCTACCTTCCTCATGTCGTTGAACAACTATTTTCATATGTTCAACATTCTTTAACCGTCATCATCCTTTCGACCATCATCACAAGGTCGGGACCGGTTTCAGGGAGGTAATCTTCCTCTGCCTCATCTATGGCTCTGATCTTATGTATTTGTTATTTCTGTAAAGGTAGCTTACCCGGGGGAGTCCTTCTTTGAGGATACCTTTGAGATTGAGAGTCCATTTGCACTATCCTTCACTTCAAATTGAGATTGAGAGTTCTACGACATTTTCTAGTTTTTTCTCGTCTAATGCCCTCATCTACGCATATATCTCATCAATATCTTCTTGAAGATCTTGAGGGTGATGATGTTGGTCATTGCACCCAAGAGTTCTATCATGCACCTATTTGAAATATGATCATAAAAAATAGAATATTCTTTTATTTAATATCTAGTGGTTCTCATGTATTCATTTTAAAATCTAACGGTTCATATTATATTGGCTAACACTCATTTGGCTAAGCCTCCTTATGCTGAGCCTACTGAGTCTTGACTTATTGGGCTGAACTTTTAAGCTCATACTTATTATTTAGCTGAGCCTTTTTGAGCTTAGCCTTAATTGACCGAGACTCCTAATATGATATTTATTGACTGAACCTCTTTAGCTATACTCATTGGGTTGAGCAACATGCTTCAACATCTAAGATAAACTACACCGATGCACTTATATCTTCCTCACACCCAAATTGATTACGTCAGTAATGTCCAATCTATGAGCTTTCTACAAGTACACATGCCAATTTTAACTCTACCATTCACAAAAAATAAAAGTGTCACATGACTCCTTGAGCCTATAGGGTATGAACAAGTTTCAATAAGTTTTTGAAACTATTTAGAGAAAAAAACTTGAGCAATTTACTAAGTGAGAATCAGAAATTTATTTGAAATGAAATTAGTCACTTTTGTTAAATTTCGCAATTGCATTCGCATCATCCATCTTAAATAAGTGTGGAAGAAACAACCCATGAGGTAATGCAATTACCCTTTTAAAATTATGGCAAAGAATAAGTGGTTTAATAGCCCTTTACCTTTCTACCAAATTTATATGTAATGGTTAGTAAAGCACACACTTCTTTTGAAAAAAAAATTATCGTCCTTATATTGGTATTTTATTACGAATACGAATAAAATAAAATTTGAGTGACATGGGTTTCACTCGTAAAAGTTTATCATCTAACTCTTGCTTAAAGCAAGAATTCATTATTACAAAGTCGTCGGACATGGCCAATCTCAAAGGTGACAATCCTCTTTCATCTCTAAGATCATACTCAAATGAAAAATAGTATAGGTACAGAATTAGTTCCCAAAATATTTACAAAATGACAGTGTCAGATTTTTACTAGCTAAATGTAAATTATCCCTGCATTAATACTAATACAATCAATTAAGTTATTTCATATTGCCCCATAACACATGTCACGTCATTTTGTGCCTCCAGCATTAATCAATATTTCCTATTTTTTGTGCTTCCAGCATTAATCTAAGAATACTTGCAAACCCTTGATGAGAAGAAAAAGAAATTAACTTTAGTAATTAATATGATGATGTGTGAAAATTGGGTTAAAATATTAATAATAATAATAATAATAGAAAAGAAAATAATTTATTGAGGTCGTATTGTAACATATTGTCATACATTATTAAATTTTAATTTATAATTAACTTTATAAAATAATATTCCACATTCAAATTGGGAAAAAAATTATGAAATTGTGTCAAAATTGTTATAGATATAAATTGATAAAATTGAATACCCAAAACAGACTTTTAGAAAAATGCGTTAGAGTAGGGTTTTGGATTAGGATTTTAATCACTACATATAAGTCGATCGGACCATCCTCTCTAGACATCATTCAGCCACCAAACATCATTCCGCCACCAAACTACTTCAGACAATGAGATCTAAGAAATTCAAGCCAATGGCAACTCATGAAAGCACAAACCCTGATACCATCCCTTTCATTCCAGAAGAAATCATGTACAATCACCCTTGAGCTTAATGAGCCTGACAATATTGAAGCCCTTGAGCTTGAATATCCGGATACAATCACCGATGTAGTAGGTTACTGTAATGGGTTGATTTGTTTAAGAGGTCGCGGTAACTACGTTTTCTTTTGGAACCCATCCACAAGAAATTCAAGAAAACTACCTATGCTTGATACGATTAATCGTCGTTATAAGCATATAACCTATGGGTTTTGCTACAATGAATTAGCCGATGATTTTAAAGTATTTGCCGTTGCTACCACGGATTGGAAACATGAAATGTCAGTTTATAGCTCGAAATCTGACTCTTGGAGATTGATTGGAGATTTTGTTTCTTATAAGCTGCCGTCTGGAGGGTACTTGGGAAATGGAGCTATGCACTGGCTTGTCACTCCCAATCTGCAGCTTAAAGACGTCCCACAAAGGTTTCCTTATATTATTTCTCTTGATGTAAAAAGGGATACATTTCGAGAAGTTATGCTGCCAAACTGTGGAGAAGCTATAATGACATGGAGTGTGGGCACTTTCTGTGAAAACCTTTGTGTGCTCAGCAAGATGTCCCTTGATGCCCGTGTCGAGTTATGGGTAATGAGAGATTGTGGTGATCAAGATTCATGGATAAAACTGTTCACCATCCCACATATGGATAGGCTAAATCGCAGCCTTTATGTTACACCTACACCTATCTGCACTTCTGTAAATGGTGATATTATGCTTCTTGTGGATTCAACCATAGTACTCTACTACACAAAGGATAACACATTCAGGGATCTGCTAAACAACAGAAGTTGTCTGAGTTCAAAAGTGTATACCTATGTTGAGAGTTTAGTTTCACCCAGCTTGTAAACATCAGCAAGTGAAAAGAAATGAAAATATTTATATTTACATGTTTTTTATATTACTTCTTCAGACTACTGTAATTAGGGGAAGACTTTAAGAAATTGTATGTATAAAACCTAATTTATAATATGCATAGTAAAAGTTTATATTTATATTGATTGATTTATTTAATTACAAAAGATTCAAATGTATTATGTAATATTACATTTTATCTATCATATTCTATGATGGGGTGTGTTTTCCTGTGTTAGGGTTGCTATTCTAATATACAACAAGTTGCTTGTATTCACACCTATGTGGTGATATTATGTTCAAATTATAAAAACTAAAATGACATATATTTTAGAAAATTGTCCATATATATATATATATATGTATTTGTGGTTTCTATATTCAATGCATTCTTATAGATGCATGTAATATCTGAAACTATTCATAAAACATAAATTTCTTAGAATCCCATATTTAGGCCGTGCAGATTTTTTTATGAACCACTATAGTTTAAATTTTTAATAAAAATTGGTCGTATTGAAATATTTAATTATTTGAGTAAGATTTTATATGTTCTTTCCCGAGTTATTAGTATAAAAATTATTTTTGTCTAAAATATTCATATGACTACATATTCATGTACTCTAAATGAGTTCATATGAGGACATATCGTGCATGTTAATAATCTAGCTAGACATTATATGGTATAAACTACAAAAGTCAAATCTTGTGTCTTCAAAAATATAAAATTCTGTATTACTTTTTTCCATTACAACACACACATATATATATATCATTCTTTCTTTACATAAATGCTTTTATTTAATATAGAATATATAATTAATGTATTTTTACCCTAAACCCTAAGTCCTAAATTTAAAGAAAAATGACCGATAATAACCCTTCGGTCGATTTTATCCATTTTTTATTTAAATTTACGATCGTTTTTCGGCCGATCCACGTGGTCGGTATAATATGCGACCGAAGTAGTCATTTTAGCCTCGCGAAATTTTTGGGTTAAGTTTAATACCGACCAAATTGTACCGACTAGTTTTGAATGATACAGTCGTTATACTTAAATTATTTTTTAATTATAGTTAAAAAATATTGGGGAACGTGGAGTTCGACACACACTTAAATGCTCCCGTAAACTATAGTTACATAAATTATTTTTTTAATTTTTTAATTTTAAATAAAAATTCAATGTTTAAATACAAAGAACGAAAAATTAAAAAATAAATTATGGAAGTATACTTTATATTCACCTTAAAATGCGTGTCATCTATTAAAAAAATATGTAGAAAATTGAATGGGACAGAAGCAGTAATAAACAATTAACTAAAAACTACTAATTAGCGCCACCATCGCATTCGTGGCCACCGTCATCTTCGTGGCCATCATTTCCATCGTCCCCTTCCCGGTCATGCTCCTCATTTTCGTCCTCCTCTTTTCCCTCCTCGCTGCTGGTGGTGGTGTCATCTCTGCCTTCTTCAGCCCCCCTTATAGCCTAAAATACAGTTGAGTTAAAAGCCTCAAAATAACACTATTAGGCCTAAATTGAGAAATTTTATGATTTTACCTCTTTGTGCTCCACCTCATACTTTTCCAGATTAGGGTGAGACACCCGGCTGACTCTCCGCAATGGAGAACCATTGATGGTAAATTCCCAGAATTTGGAGGAGAAGTTAGAAATCTATGACTAGGGCTTTGTGCAGACGGCATGAATCCGTATCGCACTCTAATCTCTACACATAGCACTTGGCCGGTTCTTCTAACGATATATAACTTGCCTCCTTGGCTATGCATGAAGCGTAAGTATATCATGTTGACATTGTTAATCCCTGGTCCTAAAGAAGCTAGAAATAATATAGATGTTTATCTTCAGCCACTTATTGAGGATTTAAAGTTATTGTGGGATCAAGGTGAGAAGATGTATGATGCATACAGTCAGATATATTTCAATTTTCGTGCCATTACGGAAGAAATCAGAAAGAAAGTTCAGAAAGAGTGCGAGGGAATGATGAATTCAAAATTGGAAGGCATCTTCAATCAGTTGAAGCAGATGGGTGTGTCACTCGAGGCTGATCAATTTGTAAATGATGCTGGTGCCCGAAAAGTTGATAATGCTCGAAGTAGTTGTCACTCGGTGGATCCGGAAGATTATTTCTCAACTATCAAGGTACTGTCAACATAATTTTGGACTATTAAATCTCTTGATTAGTTGGGTTGAACCCGTTAAAAAAAGTTGTTCCTGCTTAAGATTGTGGACTTGTGATTCTTCTTTCATATTAATTCAACACTGATTCAAATCGAAATCCCGACTCACTGGAAAATTAGTGAAATTTCTACCGTATAGATTCACAGGGGCTAGTGAATCAAACATATAGTACTTACTATACGACTGAATTATTTTGTGCTCTAAAAAAACATGACATGAACCTGATATAAAAATCTCTTTCTAATGAAAATTTCTTTTGAATATTGCAGGTTCCAACACTTTGTCGGCTATGTGTAATACATGTAGAAAGAGGAAAAGTTGTTGCAGCTAGAGGGACTCTTTTCCCAACCAATCAGGGAGAGATGATCCATAATAACCCGATTGCCCCTCAGAATGTTAGAGTATCAGTTGGTGATGTTATAACTGAATACCAACTTACTCCACTTCCTGTTCCATGTTACGAACACGAGGTAATAGGAAATGCAGCTGGTAGCTTTGTTCAATGGCCGAAGGACCTTGTGATGTTGGGACAGGTATATCTTGTTTAGTTTAATTATGAAAAGTTTCCATTAAATATAACCCAATAAATATGTCTTTGATTAGGATCCTATATTGGAAAAGAAAAAACTCCAAGAGATGACGCCAATTCAAAAGTCATCAAAGGTTGAAAGTAAAGGGTCGGTGACTCCCCTGAAGTAAAGCCCTCAAGTAGTTGGTGATGACATAAATTCGAGTGATCACTGTGCAGATTTAAGTTTCTTACTCAAAAAGAGGCCCCCTTCTAAAAAATCTGATGCATTCATTTTTGAGGAAAATGGATATGGTCCAATATATATCACACTCGAAGATGTCAATCAGTTTTTGAGAATGAGTTGGTTAAACATACCCATTGTGGAACTGTTTGTAAAGTAAGACTCAGTCTTTCTTCCTAATTCACTTTAGAATCTATTAGCACACACATATATTGTGATAAATAATATTTTTAGGTATGTTAGCAAGTTGTGCAAACAATTGAAGGACGATAAGTTTGCATTCATGTTGCAATCTAGACTAGCAATACCACATAATCATGAGCAGCAAAAACGCAAGGACGAAGCAACTGATTACATGACAAGTATTTTGGTTGCTAATAAGGATAAACGTTATATCCTAGCCCCTTACATCCAAGAGTAAGAATAAAATCATAGTAATTGTCATGCTATATATATTATATAATTATATTCCGGCTAATATATTATATATGTTTTTATTGTAGAGATCATTGGATGTTGCTACTTTTTTGTCTCAATGAAAGTGCTATATACGTATTTGATTCATTGAAAAAAGAAAGGAAGATACGGTTGACCACACCTGCACGAATGTATGTTAAAATTTCAAATTTCATGTTGTATAATTACTACATAGAACCTAGTCCTATAAGTGATGTGATGAAAGTATACGTATTTTACAGGGCTTTTAAATTATATGTACCTCAAGGTGGATTGAAGAATAACAGAAAAGAGTTTATTTGGCATCACACCGAGGTTCAGGTATAACTTACTTTGGTTTGTTTATTTCACTTATATTATATGCTCCTCACTTTTTAGTTATTATTTATGAATCTTTTTGTTTATGTGTAGTGTCCCCAACAAAAAGGAGGCACATAATGCGGTTTTTTCGTGATGAGGTACATGTATGACATTGTCATGCTTTCTCAAAAAAATGCCAACATGAATTGGAAAATGGTAAGGAAATTAAAATATCGTAAATATTGGTTTACAATTTTTAAAATCAATTACTAATATTTGAAGTATGTTAAATTTTTGGTAGGGTCTTGGTTCTAGAAGCTATGGTAGAAAGGAAATTAGCGAGGTACGAGAGATTTGGGCTCAATTTTTTACTCTTGAATGTCTATAGTCAGGTAATTTTTTTCAGTACATGTCATTAATTCATGTTCACAATAAATATTTCCATTAATTCATGTTTTGTTGAATAATTTATAGCATATATGATTTTATGTACTAATATAAACTTCTTTTTTCAGGGCATGGTACTTGGAGATACAAGAAGAGAGTGCAGAATAATTACAAGGAGTCTAGATATCATCAAGAATCGAGTTAGTCTGAGGGATTTGTCATGAAAACATTAGTTTTTGATGAATTTTTGTAAATATGGGGTTGTAAACTAAAATTATGAACAATTTCAAATTTATTTTAATATAATTTGTGAACCTTTTTTAATTTTTGGGTGTACCTCTGTTTTTAATATGTGTAGTAAACAGGTTAAAAATGATCAGGAAAAAACAAATGCAAAAAAAATTGATCAGGAAAAAACATTTGATCAGGCAAAAAATGAAATTATAGACCTAAGGCGTCGGCATTTTAGGACCCGACACATTTGCTCTACAACTTTTAGCGTCGACATTTTAGTGAGACCGACGTAATTGATAAAGCACAATAGTGTCGGCATTTTAAGAAGACCGACGCAATTGATAGGCACAATAGTGTCGGCATTTTAAGAAGACCGACACAACAGGTCTAAGATTTAGCGTCGGTTGTTTAATTGACCGACACTGTTTGTAAAACTATAGCGTCGGTTTTCTTGCCTTCTGCGTGTGTTATTTAACCGACGCTAAACAATTTTTTGCGTCGACCATTTAACCGACGCTGTAGGCATTTACCTACAGCGTCCCCTGCATTTACTACGCTAAAAAACCGACGCTTTAGGCCTTTTTTGACCGACGCCTTAGGTCTTTTCTGTACTAGTGAAGGATAATCAGAGGGTCCAATATATTTCATGGCTCAATACATAATTTGAACAGGAAGGACATATTATCAAAGGGTGGAATCAATAAGCTTATCAATAACAGATTATCAAGAACAAGAGTACTTCAAATCAATATCAGGGTTTCATAATTAAACAGTTCAATACTCTACATGGTATGAACAACATTCTCTTTATAACCATTTACACAAGTAATCAGAGTTACTTGCCTGAATTTGCTTTCCTGAAGGTTGAACTACTGCCACCTAGTAAACCCTTTCCTTTCCTAGCCTGAATGCCCTCACGCTCCGAATCTACAATAAAACCAAACCTTAATTAGATTCTCAACTCTCGATCCCGGAACGATCACTCTATACGATAACTCGATTATATCCTTGACTCCAGTATATGAATATAGCTTATACACATAAGCACATAACACATTCCTTCTCATAACCTTTATATCTTTATATACTTAATAATCGAAGCGCACTTGCTTAATCTTAGCTATTTCTCAAATCACACTAATATAACTCTTACGAGTACATGATTTATTCACAACCAAACATTTACGACCATAGGTATCACCTATAGCTCTTTTTAATATCAAACAATTTAATTCCTCTTAATTCGAACCAAACATACAAAACACATCCACATATATTCAATTTCAATCTCACACATTTATGCACAACTAATGCAATTTACAAGATTCATTTACTCACTTTATCCTTATTCTTTTTAATCAAAAATCCGAATCATAAACACATTAAGGGTCAAAATCAACAACTTCTTTTAATCATCAAAATTCGAACACAAACACTACTTAATCTTTATCATGCAATCAAGCTTTCACTAGCCATTAAACTAACTTAATTCCACCATTTTACTCCTAAGAACCCATTCGGGTTTTCCATAAATCAAACATGCAAGAATGGATTTTGACATGCAAGGTTATATATCACATTTCCCACTTGTTTTAGTCCTTAACTAGATCATTCCATTCACTTAAACACCAAATCCTAGCATTACCTAGTGACTTTAGCTTTAATCAATTCATTTAGTCAACATGCATCCACTTAATCACCAAATTATCCCCTTTTTAGTTTATTTTCCATTCGGCAAGAACATGAGTTACAACTCAAGGACTAATCAATGACATGCACATCTTGATCTTCTTTAAAACTAACATGCAATCACTTTTTAGGCCATATAAACTTAGTGTTCACCAAGATTAACTCACAAAATCAAATTCCTCTTCTTAATTAGCATAAAGCCGAATGATAAACTCACATGCAAACCTTAATTTTTGATTTTCTAAGCAACAGTCATTTACACACATCCATTTACTTCCTAACACAATCAATACAACCATTTTATCAATCACATACTCAATTTTCAACAAAAGAAACAAAACCCTTTTTTTCAAGCTTTCAAGAAACCATAACATGCAAAGCTAAAATCAAATGATCATATCATGGAAACTCCACCGGCTCTCCTTTGGATCATGGACGGTGGTGGTCGAACTTGAGAGAGCCCATAACGGGTCTCTTCTCGAGTTTATGACCCCCAAAATGCTTGAATTCACTCTCATGGTTATGCATCAAGAAATGGTTTTCCTTGAACACCACCATAGTGATTAACCAATTAAACTTCTATAAATACTTACATGTAAATAGGAATCAAAGAGTATACCGAAAATAAAGACTAAAGGTAGTAATATCTTTGAGTTTGAGTAGGTTTTGAAGGTTGCATGCAAGTGAGAGAGATGAGAGATGGAGAGAACCGAGAGAGAGAGTGAGAGAGAGTGTTCGAGAGAAAGAAAAGAAAAGAGAAGAGAGGGGAGAGTGGGTGCACGGGAAAAGAAAGGAAAAAGGGGGGAGGAGAATGAATTTATACTCCAATGTTCCTTTTAGCTCATTTGTTCCTTTTCTTTTTACTCAAATATAACAAAAATCAAATATAAAGTATATCTCTCTCGGGAAGTCGAGAATTATCGAAAATGAAAATTTTAATACGTAGGCCTCGAATTTAGCTTTTTAACCATTACTCATAATAGATTTTTGAGCAGACAGTTGATTTTATATGAATTTCGCAAGCTTGCTTTAATAATAATATTTTCCACATAAAATCAATTTAAAAACACAAAGACCATCAAATAAATTCACTCATCATTTTTAAAAAGTCTCTGGACTACTAAGAAGATATCAGAACAAATCCCATATTTTTATCTTACTCGGATGATTTTATAAAAATGCGCGAAGGTTAATTAAACCTTTATTTAAATCACATAATCCCTTTTACATTCATAAAAATGTCACAGAACATATAGCCATGCACACAGACAACAATCTCATATATATAATCACATAACGACTCAGGTCTGATCATAGAATTTATCCATCTTTAATCTTTATCCTCTTTTATGCGTACCGGGTCACGTTCAGCCTGACGGCCCAACGCTCAGCGTTTCGATTACGCTTCTCATTATCTTTACCAATCAACACGTCACTTAGGACGAAATACTTTATTTATACATTCATTTCATTCACTCATACATAATTCACATTCTATATTTCTTAATTCCTTAGTAGGACGGGTTCCGTTCTACCTGACGGCCCGACACCACAGATTAAATTCTAAGCTGACTCTTTAAATTGGAACGTTTTTATTCACGCTCCTATATTCTAATATACAGAAAAGACAATTAATCAGCACTTAGTCACATAATTATAATCACATCACATAACACATACTTTATTGACTTAATTACGTCACAAAATTCTCAGTCGTCACATTAGTTGTACAGAAATACGTACATTACCAACAGGAAACACAAGCAAACCATTTCAACAAATCTTTAATAGCAATAATCACTCAATACTTGAAAACTATATATACATTAAATAACCAAATGTTAAAACAACTACATTAGTTGGTTGTACTACGTTCAACAATCAATTCATCAAAGCAAACAAACCAAATGTATACAAATCGGTTCAAACCAACAATCTAAACAAAAGAATAATAAATAACCAACTAAAAATTACAAATTAGCGCCACCATCTCCTTCATGGCCATTGTTACCATCATGCCCTTCCCGGACATGCTCCTCCTCTTCGCCCTCTTTGCTGTTGGGTAGGTGTCATACCCGCCTTATTCAGCCCTCCTTATAGCCTACAATACATTTTGAGGTTAAACACCGTAAAAATACACTATTAAAATTTAAATTGAGAAGTTTTAATATTTTACCTTACTTCTCTACCTCATACTTTTTGCAAATCGAGGTAAGTAAGTACCTGACATAAGGGGTCTCCTCTCCGAGAAGGGCAGCTGAGAAGGTGGCGACACCACTGTCCACATTGTTATGCATTTCAAGCACGACATGGACAATAAAATTTACTCTCTCGTACGTGGATTCCTGGTTGTATATATATGGATGGATTTCCTCCTATATCTTCCATTTTATCCGGGATCATGTTGTAAAAAATACCATCCGACATAACAGATCTGCCAGCGGGTTGCCTAGAAGATACGATGTTGTCGCTACGTCGAGCTCTATAATTTTCAGTAAGTCGGAGATGAGTGAGGACTCCGAATTTCTTGGAAAAATAGGCAGCTCATTTTTGGGATACCTTCACATTTCGAGCGCAACTGCCTTGAGCTACCATTGGATAAGATGTTCGACCATTTCTCCCGGACTAACCTTTTTCTGCATCGTGCATTGTGCATTGTGCGGTTCTTTTTGCTATTCAATCTTACTCGACTAACCATTTTCTTCTCCCAGAGGTGTGCACAAAACTCTCCAATTCATAATTACTCGTGTTTTTATGGAAATGTGACTATACGAAGATAGGGGGTGTCAAGATTTTAGGAAAAATTATTTGTTTGCCTAAAAATGAAGGGGTCTAGGTCTTAAATGCCCTGAATGGAGTAAAGCTCAAATATTAATGCATTTATGGAAGTTGATCATTTCGTCCCTCGAGTTAAAGCATAAAATTGTCATGATTGATATGAGAAGTTAGTATACAATTAATACCCAAAGTAATGTTAAAAAAAAATCATGTGAATTCTAGAAATGCTTTTGCAAATCATAGGCCAATGTATCTTCTAGGTTTTCAAGACAATAATTCCAAGTAATTTCAAAGGATTATCAAAGTGGAAGTTCGATACCCTCATCCTAAATATACTAAATAAGAAAAAAATAAATTTAAAATCATGTGGATATTTAAATATAATAAAAAACATTTTATACATAACATTTGTATTATTGATTTAAAATTAAAATAATAATAAATTAATAAATTTACACCAAGAAAGCTTGGATTACCGCTAGAGGGCACCTGCTTTATGAAAAATAATAAGGTTACAGTAAAAGCAATGTCATAAACATTGAAATTTAGTTTGTTCTAGAGTTCTGGATACATGATTACTTGAATTTATACAAAAAAAATAATTTGGATCAGAAATTGGATTTATTAAAAATTGAATTATTAGAGTGTACATGTAGATATTATATAATAAATCACATTTCAGCTAAAATAACTAAAACAATACATGTTAGTCATTTTTAAGCCAATATTATTCTCCTAAATAATAAAAAATATTATTAATTATAGTTCATCTCCGATGATTGAAATTTTCAAATAAGACGAGTTATAATTAAAGAGATGAAAATCGTTAATTATGTATATAATTATGTTCATTTAGACTATATACTCAGATTACTAGTGAATTTGAGAAACACTTAAATAATTTTTATATTGTGAGGAAAATTTATCTAAAGTTAATTAGAGAAAAATTATCTGAAGTGATTGAGATTTTATATACCGAAGTTGAATAAAATTACTGTAATAATTGAATTTACCGTCCTTATTTAAAAAATATCCTTAATTATGTATTCAAAAATGACTTAACTTATCTAAAGTAAATTTTAGGAATATTAGTTGTTAAACCATCACTGAATTTATTTATTCAGTAAGTTGAGTGAACTATATTGAATTTTTAAAAAATTTCAAATGTTAAAATGAGGGATTAAATTTAAAAATTATTTTTCTTATAAAATTATAAGGGGTTGCCGAAGGAGTGTAAGCTAGTTTATTAAGAATATAAATAAGAAAATAATCACAATAGTTTATTTTTTAGTTTGCTTAATTAATGTGTCAATATTTTCAACTTCGGTGTGACATTTTTTTTTAAATTAAAAAAAATATCAAATAAACATGTATGAGGATTAGGGTTTTGTGTTGTGCACAAACAAGACATATAAATAGGAATAGCCGCCCCTAGATTTTATCAACATTTTTAATCCGCCGCAAAGCTTTCCATTTCTTCTGAGCAAGAGATCCAAGAATTAAACGCAATTAGATGGCAACTGATCAAGAAATCCAGTTCCTACACCAAGATATCATCTTCATTATACTTTTATTTCTAGTCCTCGTTTTATAAAAACACACTTCTCTAAATCACTTAATGACCCTCAATTTGCTCATCATCGTTTCCTTGTTAGCTATTGGACGTCTATTGTTTCAGATGTTGAATTTAAAAGTTGTTCTTTAAATTTACTGCTTAATGGATCAGTTAGTGAAATTGACCATGTCATGGAGACTGTTAAGATTGACTATCCTGCTGAAATCGACTCTGTAGTAGGTTCTTGTAATGGTTTGATTTGTTTATTAGGGTCTGATAACTATTTATTCTTTTGGAACCCTTCCACTAGAAAAATAAGAAGACTGCCGAAAATTGATATTCCTCATAGTGTTCAGACGCACGGGTTTTGCTATGATGAATCAAATGATGAGTTTAAAGTATTTTATTTATCTAGTACTAATTGGAAACATAAGATATCCGTTTATAGCTCAAAAACTGATGCATGGAGATTTTGTGGAGATTTTATTGATGCTGCCCTGATTTATGGAGGGTACTTGGTAAATGGAGTTTTACACTGGGTTGTTTATCCGGCTTTCAATATCACTATCCAAAGTCCATTGCATATTGTTTCTCTTGATATAAAAAGGGAGACATATCGAGAAGTTATGCTGCCAAATTCTGGAGAAGGAACAGACAACTGGGAGATAGGTACTTTGGCTGATAGCCTTTACGCACTCTCTAATTGGTATGATGATGCCCGAACTGATTTATGGGTGATGAGAGAAAGTGATGCCGAAGTGTCTTGGATAAAATTGTTCACCATCTCAGATATGGATAGACCAACATGGTCCTTGTGTATCAAACCCATCTGCATAACTGTAAATGGTGACATAATGCTTCTTTCTGATTCAAAAATAGTACTCTACAACCCGAAGGCTAATAACCCGAAGGATCACACATTCAAGAATTTGACGAACATAACTTGGGAAAGTCTTAAACTGCATACCTATGTTAAGAGCTTAATTTCACCCTAGGTGAGAAAGAAGGTACATTCTATTATATATTTGCTAGTATGAGAATCGTTACTTGATTCTTCGTGATCTGTGTTGATGCTATTCTATACATTAATTAGTCATAGTCACTTGATTCTTTTACTCCAGTAGTAATTTCAAAATTTCGTCACAAATTTATATTTTGTTGTAAGTAAAAATAACAGGACCCACTTTAACAATATAATAATAAATTAATTTACGACGAAAGAGTATAAACCATCATGCTCAATTGTACTATATATCTTTAATATTGGGTTTTTTTGTTTGGTATATAATTATGGTTGAATTTAACACATTTTGTTGAGTTCTAAAGTCTATATCTCCTCTGAAGGTGTGTATGTGTATATATATAGTTCTTTCCAAAAAATTCCATCACCTCATCTTATTCCTTATTTTTTAGGAACAAGTCACATTTTAAGGATATATTTTCATATAAA
This sequence comes from Apium graveolens, assembly GCF_009905375.1. Classification (NCBI taxonomy): domain Eukaryota; kingdom Viridiplantae; phylum Streptophyta; class Magnoliopsida; order Apiales; family Apiaceae; genus Apium; species Apium graveolens. The sequence continues at coordinate 128,761 of NW_027421834.1, forward strand.
ATGAGTACTAAATTTAAGTATACATATGGTGGTAACTTTGGAAAAGCCTACGTATATTTGTTATTTAGGTAAGACTCATTTGACGAAGTTTCTTTTGAGCTGAACCTACTGAGTTGTGACTTATATGACAGAACCTTTAAGGTGCACTCATTAGGCTGAGTCTTTTTTAACTTAGCCTCAATGGACCGAGACTTCTGAGCTAAAATTTATTGGCCGGGCCTCTTTAGATGATACTCATTAGGTTGAGCCAACTTGCTTCTTCAACTTCTAATAAAACTATACAAATGCACTCATATCTTGATCACGCCCAAATCCATTACATCAGTCATGTTCAATCTATGGGCTTTCTACAAGTACATAGGCTTCTAACTCTACTATTCACAAAGAATAAAAGTGGCAAATGACTCCTTTAGCCTATAGGGTTTGAACAAGTTCCAATAAATTTTCGGAACTAGTTCGGGAAAAGACTTGAACAATTTATCAAGTGAGAATCAGAACTTTATTTGAAATAAAATTAGTCACTTTTGTTAAATTTCACGATTACCTTCGCGTCATCTATTTTTATGGCTATTTTACACAGGTTTATTGAAGCATGCTGAAAATCCTTCTGAAATATGTGTGGAAGAAACAACCCATGGGTTAATCTTTGAAAAATCCTTATCAAACAAATATTACTTGTTTTGCCTTTCACAAGCAAAGCTTTCTTCTAAGCAAATTTATATTTTATTCACCCGTTTAACTTTTCCAAACATTCAACAATTCGATACAGGATTGAATCATGTTCGATTTTTCTTGCATTATATGCTTACAAGCATCAATTAATCCGATTTAGTAGATATCTTTTTGAACTATACACACACATTATGAGATAGTCCGTATGCCTTAAAATTTCTTAAAACTTGACTTACGAATTTCTCATGTTTCCACTCTGAGACTGCCACGGATCTTCATGAGTCGAATATATATCAATATACCATAAGTTCATGGTATTTTCTTAGTCCACAAAATATGAGTCAAGAGATTTATGTACGTGGCCAAAAACTCATTAGCCTCTACTTCACGTTAACAAGTGATGCAGTCAGTTGTCTTGTCCTCCTGTTGTTATGAAAGTGTTGGAGAAATTTACTCCATATTTTATCAAATGATGTGATAGAATTCGGGTACAGGGTGTGATAGCATTTTTAAGCATTTTCCTTTGAGTATATCTCAAAGATTTGACAAATCTTTGAGAAAAATCCCATCAGCCTGTCAAATCGAGTGACATGCTCGTAGGGATCATCACCCTTACCATTATAATATGATATTTTTGGGATATTATGGCCAATTGCATAGATATAATTACAAATATACTTGAAAAAAATGAGATTACATAGAATATTGAGCGGTCTTCTATCAAGCATTAAGCGCTCCATATTGTTCTATTTTTTCCACAGCTAGAATGGCCAATTCATCCATTTGCTTCTCATAACGATATTCCTCACCTCGATCATTGTATCTTCTACCTTCCTCATGCCCTTGAACAACTCTTTTCATATGTTCAACATACTTTCATCATCGTCATCCTTTCGACCATCATCACAAGGTCAGGACCGATCTTGGGGAGGTGATCCTCTTCTGCCTCACCTATGGCTCTGATCCCATGAATTTTTCGTCTTTGTAGAGGTGACTTAGCCGGGGGAGTCCTTTTTGGAGGATACCTTTGAGATGGAGAGTCCCTCCACACTATCATTAACTTCAAACATTCTCGCTCTAGGGCATTTTCTAGTTTTGGATCGTCTAATGCCCTCATCCGTGCATAAATCTGATCGTTATTTTTTTGATGATCTTGAAGGTGATGACGTTGGCCACTGCACCTAAGAGTTCTATCATGCACCCAGTTGAACTCTTTTTCCAAACTCCCCCCCCCCTCGAGAATATTTCTTTTGTATGAAATTGTGAATTTTCATTATTTTGGCCGACTCATCACGTGTGGCGGTGTGGCACATGGACTCCTTGAGCCTATAAGGTATGAACAAGTTCGAATAAGTTTCCGAAACTATTTCGGGAAAAAACTTGAGCAATTCACCAAGTGAGAATAAAAAAAATTACTATAAATAAAATTAGTCATTTTGTTAAATTTCACAATTGACTTCGCATCATCCATTTTATGGCTATTTTATTCAGGTTAATTGAAGCATGCTGAAAATCCTTCTGAGTGTGGAAGAAGCAACCCATGAGGTAATGCATTCACCTTTTTAAAATTATGGCAAAGAATACGTGGTTTAATAGCCCTCTACCTTTCTACCAAATTTATATATAACGGTTAGTAAAGTACACACTTCTTTTGAAAAAAAATTATCATCCTTATTTTGATATTTTAGTACGAATATGAAGAAAACTAAATTTAAGGCCTAGCTCCCGAGTTTTTTAAAGGGAAGGAAGTACATTGGAAGGAGGTAAAATACTTTCATCCCACTTTTGGAGTGAAAGTTTTGGAATGAAAATTTGTTAAATTTACATTCATTATCACTTGCTTTCGCTCCTTTTAAAAACTCGGGAGCACAAATATGAATGCAAGTGAAACTACTTTACTCACCTACCACTTGCTTTCCTTCCTAATTAAAACTCGGGAGTAAGGGTTAAGTGACATGGGTTTCACTCCTAAAAGTTTATCATCTAACTCTTGCTTAAAGCAAGAATTCATTCTTACAAAGTCGTATGATGTGGCCAATTTCAAAGGTGACAATCCTCTTTCATCTCTAAGATCAGGCCCAAATGGAAAATAGAATAGGTACAAAATTAGTTCCCCAAGTATTTACAAAATAACATGTGTCAGATTTTTATTGGCTAAATATAAATGGTCTCCTACATTCACACTAATAGCACCGATTAAATTATTTTATACTGCTCCATCACCTAAGTTATGTCATTTAGTAATAATTTTTTTATAGTTTTTGTAACTCTAGCATTACTCATGTAAGAATACTTGCAAACCTGAGAATAAAATGAAATTAACTTGAAAATAGTAATTGATAGGATGATGTGTGAAAATTGGTTTACAATATTAATAATGATAAATAGAAAGAAAATAATTTATTGAGATCGTATTTTAACATATTGTTATATATTATTAAATTTTAATTTACAAATAATTAATAAAATATACAAAATTCTAATTGGAAAAATAAATTATGAAATTTTGTCAAAATTGTTATAGATATAAATTGATAATATTGAATACCCAAAACAAGACTTTTAAAAAATGCCTTTAAATTAGGGTTTTGGATTAGGGTTTTTATCACTGCATATAAGTAGGACCATCCTTTATCTAGACATTATTCGGCCACCAAACTACTTTCTGCTCCTTCAGACAATGATATCTAAGAAACCCTGACACCACCTCTTTCATGTCTTTAAATGTGTTTGGTTTGCTATTTTAACAGTTGAAGTTTCACTACGCCATAAATGGGCTACTGTATGGCCACTTCGTCTATTTGCTGCTCATCACAATATTCATCACCTCGATCATCGTATCTTCTACCTTCCTCATGTTGTTGAACAACTATTTTCATATGTTCAACATTCTTTAACCATCATCATCCTTTCGACCATCATCACAAGGTCGGGACCGGTTTCAGGGAGGTGATCTTCCTCTGCCTCATATATGGCTCTGATCTTATGTATTTTTTATTTCTGTAAAGGTAGCTTACCCGGGGGAGTCCTTCTTTGAGGATACCTTTGAGATTGAGAGTCCATTTGTACTATCCTTCACTTCAAATTGAGATTGAGAGTTCTACGATATTTTCTAGTTTTTTCTCGTCTAATGCCCTCATCTGCGCATAAATCTCATCAATATCTTCTTGAAGATCTTGAGGGTGATGATGTTGGCCATTGCACCTAAGAGTTCTATCATGCACCTGTTTGAAATATGATCATAAAAAATAGAATATTCTTTTATTTATCTAGCGGTTCTCATGTATTCATTTTAAGATCTAACGGTTCCTATTATATTGGCTAACACTCATTTGGCTAAACCTCCTTAGGCTGAGCCTACTGAGTCTTGACTTATTGGGCTGAACTTTTAAGCTGATACTTATTGAGCTGAGCCTTTTTGAGCTTAGCCTTAATGGACCGAGACTCCTAATATGATATTTATTGACTGAACCTCTTTAGCTATACTCATTGGGTTGAGCAACATGCTTCAACATCTAAGATAAACTATACAGATGCACTTATATCTTCCTCACACCCAAATTGATTACATGAGTAATGTCCAATCTATGAGCTTTCTACAAGTACACATGCCAATTTTAACTCTACCATTCACAAAAAATAAAAGTGTCACATGACTCCTTGGGCCTATAGGGTATGAACAAGTTTCAATAAGTTTTTGAAACTATTTAGAGAAAAAAACTTGAGCAATTCACTAAGTGAGAATCAGAAATTTATTGGAAATGAAATTAGTCACTTTTGTTAAATTTCAAAATTGCATTCGCATCATCCATCTTAAATAAGTGTGGAAGAAACAACCCACGAGGTAATGCATTCACCCTTTTAAAATTATGGCAAAGAATAAGTGGTTTAATAGCCCTTTACCTTTCTACCAAATTTATATGTAACGGTTAGTAAAGCACACACTTCTTTTGAAAAAAAATTATCGTCCTTATATTAGTATTTTATTACAAATACGAATAAAATAAAATTTGAGTGACATGGGTTTCACTCGTAAAAGTTTATCATCTAACTCTTGCCTAAAGCAAGAATTCATTCTTACAAAATCGTCGGACATGGCCAATTTCAAAGGTGACAATCCTCTTTCATCTCTAAGATCACTCAAATGAAAAATAGTATAGGTACAAAATTAGTTCCCAAAATATTTACAAAATGATAGTCAGATTTTTACTAGCTAAATGTAAATTACCCCGCATTAATACTAATAAAATCAATTAAGTTATTTCATATTGTCCCATAACACATGTCACGTCATTTTGTGCCTCCAGAATTAATCAATTTTTCCTATTTTTTGTGCTTCCAGCATTAATCTAAGAATACTTGCAAACCCTGATGAGAAGAAAAAGAAATTAACTTTATTAATTAATATGATGATGTGTGAAAATTGGGTTAAAATATTAATAATAATAATAGGAAAGAAAATATTATAGTGAGGTCTTATTCTAACATATTGTCATATATTATTAAATTTTAATTTACAATTAACTTTATAAAATAATATTCCACATTCTAATTGGGAAACAAATTATGAAATTGTGTCAAAATTGTTATAGATATAAATTGATAATATTGAATACCTAAAACAGACTTTTAAAAAAAATGCCTTTAGAGTAGGGTTTTGGATTATGGTTTTTATCACTACATATAAGTTGGACCATCCTCTCTAGACATCATTCAGCCACCAGACATCATTCAGCCACCAAACATCATTCCGCCACCAAACTACTTCAGACAATGAGATCTAAGAAATTCAAGCCAATGGCAACTCATGAAAGCACAAACCCTGATACCATCCCTTTCATTCCAGAAGAAATCATGTACAATCACCCTTGAGCTTAATGAGCCTGACAACACTACAAGAAAAACGGCTAAATTTGACCGAAATTTTTCGGTCATATTTAACTAAAATTGACTGTTGGCGGTCATATTTAGTTAAATATGACCGAAATGTGTCGGTCTTTTTTAGGCTGGTCAAATTTAGCGAAATCGGTCAAATTTAATTAAATTTGACCGACTAAATATGACCGCTCAAATTTGACTAACTAAATTTGACCGCCTAAAATTGACCGACGGTAGTCATTTATATTTTTTCACTCCTGACTTCAAAATTTTAAAAAAATTGAATTTCCCGCTCTTTATACATAAACATGACCAACTACGGTCAAATATGTCAAAATTATACATTTGACCGAGTGGCTCGCAGTCAATTTTATAAATTTGACCAATTCATTTTTGAATCACATTTATAAATATTACCCTGATTTTTGTAGGTCAAATTTATAAATACGACATTCATTGGTCAAAATTAGTAGTTAAATTATTATATTTTCAATTTCTGGTCAAATTATAAAATCGAGTGATTTAAGTCAAATTTAACAAGCAAAATGCCAAATGTAACTAGTTTTAGTCAAATATAAGATGATATAAAATATACATACATAGATTAAGAGGATACAAAATTCCATTATATTTACATGTCTCTGGTTATAGTTGGATGTCAAGGGAACCACAATCATTCTACATACGTGTCATACCAGATAATTTACAAAAATAACAACACAAATTATCTTTAAACAAGAATGTACCAACACTTAAAACATAAAAGCAGCACTGAAGCACAACTTCCAACACCTTCCAATAGCCATCAAGTTGCAAAATGTTAACAGCAAAGCAAATTTGATCGGATTGGAAAACACAATGAATGACTGCAAAAAAGACATCAAATGTTAAAAATTAGATTAGGGTGAATAGTCCAAAGAAGGCATATATAGCACATTGATGTAAACAATATGAACCAAGCATAATCTAAATAAAGCTCCAATTTTACATCATAAAGCTATCAACTCTACCGTACCCAAAGTAATAGTAGATAGGCTCAATTGGATCATACATATCTCTAATACGCCCTTTATTTGAAAACACATTTTAAGGTTTGAGAATTTATTATCGTAAATCAGAATACTATTTTACAATAACATTAGGTTTAAACTCGAGACCTCCGATATTAGGCTCTGTACTCGATTATATTATAACCAAATTTCCTTACACAAACATTGAATTAACATAATCGGCAATAAAAACTCTATATTTTATACAACAATACAACTTGTCATCACAATGCAAGTAAAATATATAAACATAAACATGAGGGTCAAATAGAGTTAATTTAAAAGGTCACACCAAAAGCATGAGGAATAAAGTAGTGAGCAAACAGGCAGTGAAAGCATAAATTCTCTGGTAGATTAAATTAATATCAGGTATAGTAAATTAATGAATTAAATATTGATTTTAATTAAGATCATGAGTGTGGATTAATTAAACTGGTGATGAAAGAGTGAACAGAGGTCTTGTGTATCGTATAATATTTCATCTTCTCCTTCTTTACCAACCCATGGTCAATATCATTTGGGATTTCCTATAATATTTACAAGGCTTATTGTGAAAATACTTAACCTGCTTCTATAAAATTTCTTCTCCTACATATCAGTTAGCAATCGAAGTATACGATTAATCATAAAAAATATAGCAAATAAACAAACCAATACTAACCTGTTAAGGTGCCTATGAACATCAAAAATAACTATTAGAATATCATAAAGACCATTTTCACTCCACGCACATTCTACCCAAACTTTTATGTCTTTGGATCGGTATCCTCCTCTTTTTAATATAAGCCCTGGGGTTTCAAAGAAACACTGTACATAAAATCAAGAAAAATTATAATAATCATACTGAGCAGTCCTATAAGAGCCTAATAAAAGTATACAATCCCTTTAATACATTCACAACTCGTTCTAAAACAAAAATCCAAATTGAACCATTACTTCCCACTAGAAACAAAAATTTCAATTGCCTGACACACTTCTTACGCATGAAACACAGCTCCAGAGACATCAAGTAAGTCGAAGAGGGATACCAGAGATAAGTACCTAACAAAATTCTAATTTGGCCAACATAACTATAATCATTAGATGTACATGTAGGTTTGGCAGTGATAATTGAAATAAAAAATTTAAGACGACACTTCAACAATAGGTACATACAATTTGAGTGTCTCATTTGGTCATCACTCCTAAAACTTCATGTGTGGTTGTATTTGTCTTTCTGGAAACACCAACAACCTTTGTCCCAGCCTATGACAAAAGGAAAATACAAGGCTTATTATAAAAATACTTAACCTGATTATCAATATCCCATATGATATTGACCATCGGTTGGTAAAGCACAATAACCTAATGATGTATCATGAAAATTACAGCATGGTGGACCATCTCCAAATTGAACAATTAAGACATATGCGGGTACATACCCCTGCAACTTCAACAGGTTATCCTAATGAAGTACCTTTGATTTCCAATAGTATCTACCAAATACGAACAAGAAACAAATTAACAGATTCACCTGCCTAGTCAACGTTTCTTGAACAAAAGATTGTTCCCAAGTAGCAAGTCTGCTCCGTACTAACGACACGACATTACAGAGACGTCACCAGTGTTATGGGATTTAGGACGCCAAAAACTATGATTCTTCTCAGTCAAATCCTTCAACAAAGGATCGATTTCTCTACTACTAGCCATTAACACACAAAGTTTCAATCGGCACAAACATAAGGGCCGTATCTGCAATTACAAAATAAAAAATATAAGCAGTAATTGCAAACCCAAACGAAAAAGGTAAAATCAGAGAGAGAGATAGAGAGAGACATAAGTGAAGGTTAATCCCTAATTGAAAAACCAAGCCCTAATTGAAAAACCAAGGCCTAATTGAAGAAACCCCAATTCAATTGAACCCTAATTATGAAAGTAAATCCCTAATTGTATAGCAGAGATTGGTAATAGTGGCCACTAAGAGATAAGACAGAGAGACCAAAGAGATTAGTGAGAGAGTGAGAAATGGTGAGAGAAAGTGAGAGAGATAATTATGGAGTGTGTACTCATAAAATGTGTATTGGACAAGGAGATGGAGCAGCGTGTTTCTACACCAAATTTTCAAATTGTATGAAATTTTGGGCGGCTGTTTTGACCCAAAAATCACCCGCTGGAGTCCAATTATTCTCCAATTTGAGTGAAATACTTTATTATTTTAGTAAATAAAATTCTAATAAATATTTTAGAAAAAAAGTTTATTACTTATCTGTATTTATATTTTTTATAATTCCTATATTTACATCTTTAATATTATTTTTAAAAAAACTTATACATCGCCTTATATAAAAGAGGTTGTTGGGCGGAATTGGACCTGAATCTTTACATTCACAAACACATCACCTTACCACTACACCCTATTACTTAAGTTTTTTATCATACACATAATATGTATGTGTTGTAAATAGCGACAATTTATTTCACTTTAAACATGATTACTAAAATATTTATAGAGTTAGTTTTGAACAATTGAATGTCAGATAAAGTTAAGAATAGTATATAAACTGATCATTCCCTCGTTTATTAAATAATATTTAATTTGAAAAGTATGTCTCATACATTTTTAATATATATTTTTTTATAAAAAAAAATTATACATATAATTAATTTTTTTTATATGTTGAAACGAGATACACTTATATAAATCATATATATGTGTACTACATATTTAGATAAGTTATAATTAGTGTATTTTGATTTATTTTAAACTGAAGATATACGTTTCTATATTGGTGGTCAGTCTATCTTATCTTTGATTAATGTACTTTAAGATTATATTACATTCAAATTATAACAAATTAGGTGTGAGACTGAGTCAAGATCTTAAATCTTGTAAATATGTTCGAACATTAACTTAGCCTGTAAATATTTTTGAGTGTACTTTCTTTTAAGATTTATCCACGAAATATACACCATACCATCTGAAAAATACAACCTTACAGTCATTGAAAATTCTTTATTTTGAGATCTAACATATACATGTATATCTATATACATAGAGTTCATAATTTTTGTTGTATTTTTCATTAAATTTGTATTGTTCAAGATGTAATATGTTCATGAGTAGTAGAGTTTGGATAACATTGAAGTTAGTAAAAGTCTAAAGTAAGTAAAAGTCTACTAGCCCAAATCAAACCAACTCGGGCAACAACAGGCTGTCCACAAGATTTAATCATATTGACAACCCTAAGGATAAGTTGTATGATAATCTACATTGGTATTCTGTAATTGTACTTCTTGAGTCTGTAAAAATGTTAAGTAGATTAGACTGGAATAAACTCTGGAAAAAGATCAAATCATGATCATGCCTTAGAGATAAGTGTAGCAGCTTGAATTTGAATAATGTTGTTCTGGGAAAATTGTTTCAAGTCAAATATCGACAAGTCACGGATCAAGAGATATCGAGAAGTCCAAAATGACCTAAAGAGAAGTCCCAAGAGATATCGATAAGTCAAAATGCATGTAGAGATCTCATATATCGACAAGTCAAAAAGTCTATGTACTGAACTGGAGATATCGACAAGTCATTTTTTCATGTAGAGATCTAGAGATATTGACAAGGAAAATCTTCATGAAGAGAATTAGAGATTTCGACAAGTCAAAAGCCTATCGACAAGTCATTCTACATATAGAAAACTGGAGACCTCAACAAGTCAAAGACACATGTAGAGAACTCAATATATCGATAAGTCATTATACTTATCGATATGTGACATCTTATTATTTTAAGATGATGTGTTTATAATTGGACGATTTTCGCATATATCCTTTAAACCTAACATACTTAGCATCCTTTAAGTTTTACAAAATTATTAATGCTATACATTAACACTCTAACCTCTAAATCCAACTCTTAAATCATGTACTTCATACAAGCATTTGAACAATAAAATCTATTATTGATATTATTTTTACACGTATCTTACTTTTATTTTTATTATTTGTACTTTATGTTTTGTCATACTAAATATACAAAATATTTTGTAAATTTTAAAATCTAGTGACTATTATTTGTTTTTGTAATTTTTTTGAAGAAACATAATGTCACCTTTTAATTACTACTTCTAAAATATATTTGACTAACGACTAAAATAATTTTTAATATGTTGTTTATGTAATTTCGGTACCCCAATATTTTTTAATATTTTAATACTTTATTTAATATTGATTCAAATTTATAGAAAAATAGTTAAATTTAAAATTGACCACTAGCAGTCACATTTATAAATATGGCCGCCGTCAGTCAAATTTATTTATGATAATTTCGTTTAACTTTGGCGGGAAATTTAGCGCCAAAAAGTTAAATAAGACTGCACCTAAATATGACCGAATGCGGTCAAATTTACACCAATCAAATTTTGTTATCTTAGCGGGATTTTTCCCTCTCTTTTTTTTGGGATCTAAAAAATAAATATGACCGAGTAAATTTGACCGAATTAATTTTGACCGCTGTTAGTCAAAATTAAATCTTGACCAGTTACAAATAAATGACTGACCTTAAATTTGACCGTCTGCGGTCAAAATTAAATCTGACCAACTATAAACTAAAGTTGACCTTAAATATGACCGTTTACGGTCAAATTTAGCCGCAGTCATATTTGGCCGGTCAAATTTACCCTTGTTTTTTTGTAGTGCAATATTGAAGCCCTTGAGCTTGAATATCCGGATACAAAATATTAATAGCAAGATGTTGTGTGAAAATTGGGTTAAAAATATTAATAATGATAATAGGAAACAAAATGATTTATTGAGGTCGTATTGTAACATATTGTCATATATTATTAAATTTTAATTTACAATTAATTTTAGAAAATATTAAACGAATTCTAATTAGAGAAATAAATTTTGAAATTGTGTCAAAATTGTTATAGATATAAATTGATAATATTTAATACCCAAAACAGACTTTTGAAAAAAATGCCGTTTGACTAGGGTTTTGGATTAGGGTTTTTATCGCTACATATATAAGTAGGACCATCCTTTTATCTAGACATCATTCAGCCACCAAACATCATTCCGCCACCAAACTACTTTCTATTCCTTCAGACAATGAGATCTAAGAAATTCAAGCCAATGGCAAGTCATGAAAGCACAAACCCTGACACCATCCCTTTCATTCCAGAAGAAATCATGTACAACGTGTTTTTAAGGCTGACAGTGAGGGATCTTTCCCGATGTAAGGGAGTTTGCAACTCATGGCGGTCTATAATTTCTAGTTCCCATTTTATCAAAACACACCTCTCTAAATCATCTAATGACCCTCATTTTACTCAACATCGTCTCCTTTCTAGTTATACACCTTTTAATTCGGATCTTCAGCTAAAAAGTTGTTCCATATATTCACTGCTTAATGAGCCTAACAATATTGAAGCCCTTGAGCTTGAATATCGGGATACAATATTGTAGGTTACTGTCATGGGTTGATTTGTTTAAGAGGTCGCGGTAACTACGTTTTCTTTTGGAACCCATCCACAAGAAATTCAGGAAAACTACCTATGCTTGATACACACTACAAGTACTATATAATGCAAATTACAACAAATTAGATACAGGACTTTCAAATAATTATACCGTATTTTGAAGCCTCAGGAGCAACTTTTTGCAGATATACCAAAGGGTCCTCAAATTCTTCTTGCGAAGGGTAATACACTGGACACCCAATTAATTTATTGTTCCATTCTAAATCATCTATCTGTTTATTGGCACTAAGCTTTTTTGATGAACATCTTGAACCTGAAGTGCCTAAAGAAGAATCACTTTTGTAGTTAAATGTAAGCATGCAATTTATGATTTCCATTATCGAAATTCAAATAAGTGCATCAATGTTGCTTACATTAGGTCTCTTAACTGATATGAACTTGAAACTTCTGTTGTGTCAATACTAAATTTCATTTTTTCTCTAAAATTTTCAAATTAATCAAGGCATTAAACATTAAAGTTGTTGTATGATGAAAATCTTTCGTAGAACATGTGGTGCCATGTTCTCTAGCAGGAGCATATGCAAGATTTGATGATAAAATGTAGATACCTGCAAACCTGAAGTTTCCAACTGCAGTAGTTGCTGCATTACTTCATTATGTTGGGGCAAAAATTTGAAGTGTACTTCAAACAGGAGACAACAAATTGAATTGGGTATTTTTCATCCAACTCATGATAGTGCCCTGCATTCCAATTACATTGTCTCAAATCCAAGTAAATAATCAATCACTACAATACAAACTTAACTCACCTCAATCGTAAATCGCAAACAAACAGTTAAACATCAAACAATTACTTAACAAATTAAAAATTTAGGGTTTCAAATTAAAACCCCAAATTCTAAAATTAGGTTTTAAGGCTTACCCAATTTAAGATTTGACCTCCGACTTGGCTTGAAACTCGGACTTGATCTTTAAACGCCGACTTGAGGTTCAAACTCCGACTTGAACAACCTCCGATGATTTTTTCAAACTTTAACGAGAGAGAGAGAGAGAGAGAGCAGTTGAGAGAGAGCAGCTGAGAGAGAGATAGAGAGCAGTTGAGAAAGAGAGAGATGAGCGAGGTGTGAGAGAGAGATGAGAGCAGTTCTTCGGTCTAGAGAGAGATGTGTTTTTGTTTTTTTTGGTTTTATGTTATATGTTAAGATGGGTTTAATTTTGATTTTATTTTTGAAAAGGGGGGAAATCAGGACTTGAAAATTTGCTAAGGAAAAAAATGAGGGGGGACTTTTAAAAGGGATGAATTATTTGGCTAAGGGGGGAAATGGGGGAGGCGCGCTTGTACAATTTTTTAAAACAGACTTACAACATCGGTTGGAATAAAAAATTGATGTTTATCTTATAGAAAGACATCGGTTGATTAAAACTGATGTAAAAAATACTTTTTACATCAGTGCCCAGAGCAACCGATGTGTAAGAGGCGATGTCTATTCTACTTTTTCTAGTAGTGAACGTGAGGATCTCCCCTACAACCACCACCTCTGTCCCACCAGCACCACATGTGCCGCCACCAGCACTACTTCTGCCCCTACGTAGCCTATGAGGCGTGTTTATTTGGGTCCTTGATTCTTTGCACGTCTCCCCCACCAGCCTCTTGCCTTTATCTTTTACCATCAACGCCGAAATAATGACAAGAAAAGCTCCGATCACAACAACATACCAAAATACGCCCTGCATTGCATAGGACCAAAACCAAAGTGATAACACACACGAAGTACTACACTTACCATATATTAATAAATTTGACATATATTAACGCCAATTTGACATATTGACTCAAAAATCAACATCTTTGTAATAAAATGTAAAATTTAATGAAGCCTAAATTTGTAATTTTATAAACTCAAAAATGACAAAAAAAACTATATATTTAATCCCATGCATATCAACTATTTTTACACTTCAAGTCAACATAACGATATTCCTCATATCGATCTTCGTATCTTTTGCCTTCCTTATGCCCTTGAACAACTCGTTCTACATGTCCAACATCCTTTGACCGTTATCATCCTTTCGACCATCATCACATGGTCGGGACAGGTCTTGGGGAGAGTCATTTGCACTATCATTCAATTCAAATGTTCTCGTTCTAGGATTATCTAGTTTTTGATCGTCTAATGCCCTCATCCGCGTATAAATCTGATTGTTATCTTCTTGATGATCTTGAGGGCGATGATAATTCTGAGTAAAAAATGATGTATGAATTTCCTTAGACATGGGTGCATAACCGATGTGAAAGACTATGACTTTTCTCCACACCCACCTAGACATCGGTGCAGAACCGATATTTATTAACCATTTTCCTGTAATGAGAGTTCTATTATGCACCTGTTTAAACTCTTTCTCCGAATTTCTCCCCATCGAGAATATTCTTTTTGTATGAAGTTGAGAATTTCCATTATTTTGGCCGAATCATAACGTGCGGCGATGTGGCACATGACTCCTTGAGCCTATAGGGTATGAACAAGTTTTAATAAGTTTCCGAAATTATTTCAGGAAAAAACTTGACCAATTCATCAAGTGAGAATCATAAATTTATTTGAAATGAAATTAGTCACTTTTGTTAAATTTCACAATTACCTTTACATCGTCCATTTTATGGTTATTTTATTCAGGTTATATTGAAACATGCTGAAAATTCTTCTGAAAATAAGTGTGAAAGAAGCAACCCATGTGATAATGCATTCACGCTTTTAAAATTATGGCAAAGAATACGTGGATTAATAGCCCTCTGCCTTTTTACCAAATCTATATCTAACAGTTAGTAAAGCACACACTTCTTATAAAAAAAAAGTTATCGTCCTTATATTGATATCCCTATTATGAATATTAAGAAAGATAAATTTGAGTAACATGAGTTTCACTCTTGAAACTTTAACATCTAATTCTTTCTTAAAGTAAGAATTCATTGTTACCCAGTCGGAGGATGGGGCAAATTTCAATGGTGACTATCCTCTTTCATCTCTAAGATCATACTAGATAAAAAATAGTACTCGTACAAAATTAATTTTTAAAATAGTTATAAAAAATTTTGTTGGCTAAATGTAAATGAAATCCGTAATTCACACTAATAGTACCAATTCAAATTATTTCATATTGCCCCTTCACCCATGTCACGTCATTTTATAACATTTTTTTTCTAATTTTTGTGCGTCTAGTATTACTCATCTAAGAATACTTGCAAACCCTTGTTGAGAAGAAAATGAAATTAACTTGAAAATGGTAATTAGCAGGATGTTGTGTGAAAATTGGGTTAAAAATATTAATAATGATAATAGGAAACAAAATGATTTATTGTGGTCGTATTGTAACATATTGTCATATATTATTAAATTTTAATTTATAATTAATTTTAGAAAATATTAAACGAATTCTAATTAGAGAAATAAATTTTGAAATTGTGTCAAAATTGTTATAGATATAAATTGATAATATTTAATACCCAAAACAGACTTTTGAAAAAAATGCCGTTAGACTAGGGTTTTGGATTAGGGTTTTTATCACTACATATATAAGTAGGACCATCCTTTTATCTAGACATCATTCAGCCACCAAACATCATTCCGCCACCAAACTACTTTCTATTCCTTCAGACAATGAGATCTAAGAAATTCAAGCCAATGGCAAGTCATGAAAGCACAAACCCTGACACCATCCCTTTCATTCCAGAAGAAATCATGTACAACGTGTTTTTAAGGCTGAGAGTGAGGGATATTTCCCGATGTAAGGGAGTTTGCAACTCATGGCGGTCTATAATTTCTAGTTCCCATTTTATCAAAACACACCTCTCTAAATCATCTAATGACCCTCATTTTACTCAACATCGTCTCCTTTCTAGTTATACACCTTTTAATTCGGATCTTCAGCTAAAAAGTTGTTCCATATATTCACTGCTTAATGAGCCTCACAATATTGAAGCCCTTGAGCTTGAATATCCGGATACAATCACCTATATAGTAGGTTACTGTAATGGGTTGATTTGTTACAGGTCGCGGTAACTACGTTTTCTTTTGGAACCCATCCACAAGAAATTCAAGAAAACTACCTATGCTTGATACGATTACTCGTCGTTATAAGCATATAACCTATGGGTTTTGCTACAATGAATTAGCCGATGATTTTAAAGTATTTGCGGTCGCAACCACTGATTGGAAACATGAAATGTCAGTTTATAGCTCAAAATCTGACTCTTGGAGATTGATTGGAGATTTTGTTTCTTATAAGTGTTGATGTTTAATCTAAGCGTGAATTATTTAGTTAAATAAAACAGCTGGACTTGATTGATATCACGATTGATCTTGTCCCTAGTTAGTTATCTTAGATTGGTGTTGAAAGTCCTATAATTCTGGGAGTCCAGAGAATGTTTAGGAGTAAACGTAGGGTGGCTATTACTATATATTTTCTTGTTCTCATAGTAATCAAAATATAATATACAGAATCAGTTTCAGTTTTCCTTTCATACGTATTTCTTTCTCATATCTGTGTGTGTGTTAATCTATTCTGGTTCCTACATCTGGTATCAGAGCCTCTTTTCTTTCGATATATGCCAAAGTATATGTCACGACAAGAAGCAGGAAGACAAACAGCAACGATGGACATGATGAAAAGCAAAGAGGGTTCAGTAGGGTTGAGTTATCCAATGCTAACTAAAAGTAATTACACGGCTTGGTCGCTCAAGATGCGAGTCTATATGCAGGCTCATGGTATATGGGAAGCCATCGAGCCAACGAAGGAGAAACCTACAGTCGAGGAGAAGACGGACAAGATGGCACTGGCAGCCATCTACCAAGGCATTCCCGAAGAGATCTTGTTGTCAGTAGCTGATAAAATAAGTGCAAAGGAGGCTTGGGAGGCCGTTAAAATAATGTGTTTAGGGGCTGATAAGGTTAAGAAGGCAAAGATCCAGACGTTAAAGGCTGAATTCGAGTTTTTAAACATGAAAGACACTGAACAGGTTGAAGACTTCGCAATGAAATTGAATGGGATTGTAACAAATATACGGGCCTTAGGAGAAAAGGTCGAGGAGGCTTATGTCGTGAAAAAGCTCCTTCGTGCCGTCCCTTCAAAGTTCCTACAAATCACCTCAACGATAGAGCAGTTTGGTGACCTTGAGACTATGTCAATAGAGGAAGCCGTGGGCTCTTTGAGGGCACATGAAGAAAGATTACGTGGTAAAATTGAAAGTGGTGGAGGATCTAATGAAGGACAACTGTTGTTGACATAAGAGGAATGGAAAAAACGTTCAAGTACTGAAGGACAATTGTTATTTACTAGGGAGGAGTGGCTGAAAAGGTCAGGAAAGGGGGAAGGTTCTTCAGGTCCAAAAACATAAGGCGGTGGTAACAACCTAAGCAGAGAAAGAAGGCAAGATAGGAGTACCATAAAGTGTTATAACTGTAATATTTTGGGACACTATGCATCGGAGTGTAATCGTCCCCGTCGAGTAAAAAACAGGGATCAAAGGACAGAGGTGAACCTGACCCATGTGCAAGACGACGAGCCAACTTTGCTAATGCTTGAACTGAGTAGAGAAAAACACACGAAATTGCTGCTCAATGAAGGAAATGTGAAGCCAAATGTTGATATGAATAAAAGGGAGGACTCAAACCTTTGGTACTTAGATAATGGCGCAAGCAACCATATGACGGGTTTTCGGTCAAAATTCAAGACTCTAGATGAGAACATGACCGGGCAGGTACGTTTTGGGGATGGGTCAATAGTGGAGATTAAAGGAAAGGGCTCAGTTGGATTCAAATGCAAGAATGGGGAGGAACTAATACTTAATGAGGTATATTATATTCCCTATCTATGTGATAACATAATATCGCTTGGACAGTTATCTGAGAACAACAACGAAGTAATTCTGAGGGACATGTATCTGTGGGTGTATGATAAACATAAACGATTGATCATGAAGGTTAAGCGTACAAATAATAGACTTTACAAAATATTCTTGGAAACAGTTGACCCAGTTTGCTTGTTAACTAAAGAAGAGGAATCAAGTCTATGGCACTCGAGGTTTGGTCATGTAAATTACAAATCTATGAAGATGATGTCCACTGGAAAAATGGCACTTGGCCTACCTGATATCTCTCAGCCAACAGGTGTATGTGAAGGGTGTTTGATGTCGAAACAGACAAGAATGCAGTTTCCTCAACAAACAGAGTACCAAGCAAAGAAACCACTAGAATTGATTCACGGGGACTTATGTTGACCAATATCACCAGAAACGACAGCCGGAAATAGGTACTTCTTTCTCCTAGTAGATGATTATACACGGATGATGTGGATTTATGCATTGAAAGAAAAAAACGAGGCGTTCAACGTCTTTAAAAAATTTAGATCATTGGTGGAGAAAGAATCAGGGAAAGAAATCAAGGTTTTTCGTACTGATAGAGGTGGTGAATTCATGTCCAAAGATTTCATCAACTACTGTGAAGACGCTGGCATTAATAGACATTTCACGGCTCCATATAGTCCTCAACAGAATGGGGTGGTCGAACGACGCAATAGGACAGTGGTGGCTATGGCCAGAAGTATGTTGAAAACAATGAGCATGCCATCTAAATTTTGGGGAGAGGCCACTCGACATGCAGTGTACTTGTTAAACAGGTTACCTACGAGGGCTTTGACAAAGAAAACTCCATACGAAGTCTGGAAGAACAGGAAGCCAAATGTCAGTCATGTTAAAGTATTTGAATGTGTAGCGCACATGAAAGTGCCAAGTGTGCACACTTCGAAGCTTAGCGATCGCAGCAAGTTAGTCATTTATTTGGGAAGGGAACCAGGAACCAAGGCATATAGACTCTTTGATCCAAATTCAAAGACTTTACATGTCAGCAGAGACGTAGTGTTTGAAGAAAACAAAAGCTGGGCATGGGATCAACGACAACAAGATGACTCAGTTCCTGTCAATGCCATCACCAAATCATTCGTAGTACTGGGACAACATTTGAATGATGAAGGAGAAAGTGAGCCATCCACTCCAAGTTCAGTTTCAACCCCAAGTTCAGTTGGGGCAAATTCTGCGTTCGAGACATCATCTAATACAGCCACAAGCTCTCAACCAGAAACAGGATATTCGAGCTCTACCAGCAGTGATGCAAGTAGTGAGCCAAAAAGGTACCGTTCATTGAGAGATATCTACGATGAAACAGAGGTAGTGGAAATAGAAAATGAACTGTTGTTAGTGAGTATTGATGAACCTAGTAACTTTAAAGAGGCAGTGGAGGAACAAGTTTGGAAAAAGGCAATGGAAGAAGATATCAAGGCGATTGAACGAAACAATACGTGGGAATTAGTCGAACTTCCTTACGGACACAAGGCTGTGGGACTAAAATGGGTGTATAAAACAAAGAGGGATACAAGTGGTGAAATCACTAAACATAAAGCACGCCTTGTTGCAAAAGGGTACGTGCAAAAGGCAGGTATAAATTATGAAGAGGTGTTTGCACCAGTAACTCGACTCGAGACAGTAAGGTTACTTCTTGCGCTTGCAGCAAAAAGGGGTTGGGAGGTTCACCACTTGGATGTAAAGTCTGCTTTCCTCAATGGAGAGTTACAAGAAACCGTATATGTGTGTCAACCGGATGGTTTTATAAAGAAAGGCAGGGAGCATTGTGTTTATAGGTTGATTAAAGCATTGTACGGACTAAAACAAGCCCCACGGGCCTGGTACTCGAGACTGAACAGCTATCTTGAACAGCTTGGTTTTTTAAAATGTCCATACGAACACGTTGTGTACACCAAACAGGACAGGGGAGAAACATTGATCGTAGGGGTTTATGTCGACGACCTACTTGTGACAGGCACATCCATCTCAGACATCAACAGCTTCAAAAGACAGATGAACGAGGAATTTGATATGAGTGACCTAGGGAAGCTGTCACACTACTTGGGAATTGAAGTAAGTCAAATGAAGGAGTACATAGAGTTGAAACAGGCCGCTTATGCTAGGAAATTACTTGAAAAAGCTGGGATGGTTGATTGCAACCCAGCTAAATACCCAATGGAAGCAAAGGTTCAGCTCGTCAAGGATGAAAAGGGAAGAGCAGTTGACTCAACAGTTTTTAAAAGCTTAGTGGGAGGTCTACGATACTTGGTTCATACGCGCCCCGGCATAGCGTTTGCAGTAGGGATGGTGAGTAGGTTTATGGAACGACCAACAGAGTTACACATGTGTGCTGTCAAACGTATCCTTCGATACGTGAAAGGAACAATACAGTATGGTTTAGTGTACGTTAGAGGTGATGGAAACTACTTGCTAAGTGGGTTTTCTGACAGTGACCTTGGTGGTAATATAGAAGACAGACGAAGCACAGGTGGAATGTGTTTCTACTTGGACGAGAGTCTCATTTCATGGGTTTCACAAAAACAACGCTGCGTTGCACTATCATCATGTGAAGCTGAATTCATGGCAGCTACAGCTGCAGCCTGTCAAGGAGTGTGGCTTAAAAATATGCTTGAGCGAATAACTGGAGTAAAACAAGGTCCTGTAGTCATCTACGTTGATAATAAGTCTGCAATTGATTTGGCAAAGAATCCGGTATTCCACGGGCGAAGCAAGCATATTGATATACGTTACCACTTTATTCGTGAATGTGTTAGCAGAGGTGAGATTTTGATCAAACATGTTGCTACTGATAAACAGCGTGCAGATGTGCTCACCAAGCCGATGTCCACAGTCAAGTTTGAGCGCATGCGTGACTTATTGGGTTTGAAGAATCTGCAGTCATCCAGCTTAGATTAAGGGAGAGTGTGTTGATGTTTAATCTAAGCGTGAATTATTTAGTTAAATAAAACAGCTGGACTTGATTGATATCACGATTGATCTTGTCCCTAGTTAGTTATCTTAGATTGGTGTTGAAAGTCCTATAATTCTGGGAGTCCAGAGAATGTTTAGGAGTAAACGTAGGGTGGCTATTACTATATATTTTCTTGTTCTCATAGTAATCAAAATACAATATACAGAATCAGTTTCAGTTTTCCTTTCATACGTATTGCTTTCTCATATCTGTGTGTGTTAATCTATTCTGGTTCCTACAATAAGCTGCCGTCTGGAGGGTACTTGGGAAATGGAGCTATGCACTGGCTTGTCACTCCCAATCTGCAGCTTAAAGACGTCCCACAAAGGTTTCCTTATATTATTTCTCTTGATGTAATAAGGGATACATTTCGAGAAGTTATGCTGCCAAACTGTGGAGAAGCTATAATGACATGGAGTGTGGGCACTTTCTGTGAAAACCTTTGTGTGCTCAGCAAGATGTCCCTTGATGCCCGTGTCGAGTTATGGGTAATGAGAGATTGTGGTGATCAAGATTCATGGATAAAATTGTTCACCATCCCACATATGGATAGGCTAAATCGCAGCCTTTATGTTACACCTACACCTATCTGCACTTCTGTAAATGGTGATATTATGCTTCTTGTGGATTCAACCATAGTACTCTACGACACAAAGGATAACACATTCAGGGATCTGCTAAACAACAGAAGTTGTCTGAGTTCAAAAGTGTATACCTATGTTGAGAGTTTAGTTTCACCCAGCTTGTAAACATCAGCAAGTGAAAAGAAATGAAAATATTTATATTTACATGTTTTTTATATTACTTCTTCAGACTACTGTGATTAGGGGAAGACTTTAAGAAATTGTATGTATAAAACCTAATTTATAATATGCATAGTAAAAGTTTATATTTATATTGATTGATTTATTTAATTACAAAAGATTCAAATGTATTATGTAATATTACATTTTATCTATCATATTCTATGATGGGGTGTGTTTTCCTGTGTTAGGGTTGCTATTCTAATATGCAACAAGTTGCTTGTATTCACACCTATGTGGTGATATTATGTTCAAATTATAAAAACTAAAATGACATATATTTTAGAAAATTGTCCATATATATATATGTATTTGTGGTTTCTATATTCAATGCATTCTTATAGATGCATGTAATATCTGAAACTATTCATAAAACATAAATTTCTTAGAATCCCATATTTAGGCCGTGCAGATTTTTTTATGAACCACTATAGTTTAAATTTTTAATAAAAATTGGTCGTATTGAAATATTTAATTATTTGAGTAAGATTTTATATGTTCTTTCCCGAGTTATTAGTATAAAAATTATTTTTGTCTAAAATATTCATATGACTACATACTCATGTACTCTAAATGTGTTCATATGAGGATATATCGTGCATGTTAATAATCTAGCTAGACATTATATGGTATAAACTGCAAAAGTCAAATCTTGTGTCTTCAAAAATATAAAATTCTGTATTACTTTTTTCCATTATAACACACACATATATATATATATATATATCATTCTTTCTTTACATATATGCTTTTATTTAATATAGAATATATAATTAATGTATTTTTACCCTAAACCCTAAGTCCTAAATTTAAAGAAAAATGACCGATAATAACCCTTCGGTCGATTTTATCCATTTTTTATTTAAATTTACGATCATTTTTCGGCCGATCCACGTGGTCGGTATAATATGCGACCGAAGTAGTCATTTTAGCCTCGCGAAATTTTTGGGTTAAGTTTAATACCGACCAAATTGTACCGACTAGTTTTGAATGATACAGTCGTTATACTTAAATTATTTTTTAATTATAGTTAAAAAATATTGGGGAACGTGGAGTTCGACACACACTTAAATGCTCCCGTAAACTATAGTTACATAAATTATTTTTTTAATTTTTTAATTTTAAATAAAAATTCAATGTTTAAATACAAAGAACGAAAAATTAAAAAATAAATTATGAAAGTATACTTTATATTCACCTTAAAATGCGTGCCATCTATTAAAAAAATATGTAGAAAATTGAATGGGACAGAAGCAGTAATAAACAATTACAGTAACTAAAAACTACTAATTAGCGCCACCATCGCATTCGTGGCCACCGTCATCTTCGTGGCCATCATTTCCATCGTCCCCTTCCCGGTCATGCTCCTCTTTTCCCTCCTCGCTGCTGGTGGTGGTGTCATCTCTGCCTTCTTCAGCCCCCCTTATAGCCTAAAATACAGTTGAGTTAAAACGCCTCAAAATAACACTATTAGGCCTAAATTGAGAAATTTTATGATTTTACCTCTTTGTGCTCCACCTCATACTTTTCCAGATTAGGGTGAGTAAGGTCCCGACATAACGGGTCACCTCTCCAAGAAGGGTAGCTGAGAAGACGGTGACATAATTGTCTACATTGTTATGCATATCAAGCATGACCTGGGCAATGACATTTACTCTCTTGTATGTGGGTTCCTGATGGTATTTGGATGTATTTCCTGCTACACCTTCCATTATATCCGGGACCACGTTGTAAAAAATACCATCCGGCATAATAGATCCACGTGCGGGTTGGCTACAAGATGCGGCATCATCACCATGTCGAGCTTTATAATTCGCAGAAAGATCAGGGAGGCGTGAAGATGCCGAAATTTTTGGAAAACTAGGTAGCTCTTTTTTGGGAGGCCTTGTCATTCCCGGTGCAACTGCCTCGAGCCACCATTGGATAGGATGTCCAGCTGCCTCTACCTTTCGGGCATTGCATCCAATGCATCCCGATTCTTGTACTTAATATTTTAAAAAATAAATGCTCGATGCGTAAAATCCAAAAATATGTACTAAAAACTATCAAAAATTTCTTATATATTCATGAGCTTTTGCACCGGCATTATGCTTTTTATTTTGCTCCTTGCGATTCCCGGATTCAAAGAGCAATGTTGGTGGGATGAAATTTGCAATGGTCTCGTGCATCCTTCCACCATTCATTATCACCGCGATTGACCTCTGACAACGGCAAACCCCTCTTATCGGCATCAGAGTATGCCTTTGATTTCACCTCGTTCAGTTTTTTTATTGCATTCATGTGTGTTACAAAATCTTTGTAAACATTGACCTTACTGAGAGTAATCTTATATAGCTATAAGCTTGTAATACTTCTGCAAAAGATAAGTTGTTGATTCAATTATGATATTCAAAATATGATGAAACACACACACAGACACACAAATGCTATATATATATGTAACGTGACTTAAACTCCTTAATCACTTTGTTAACAAAAGTTGGCATCCTGGGGGCCAATGTACTTGCAAAAATTTATTTAAAGGTCCTTTTCACATCAGAGTTCTTGATACTATATTTAGTAGTCAAAATTTCGCACTTGTCAATATTTATATGTGCCAATAAAGAAGTCAAAACCATTACCAAATAGATATACTTACTGTCCTTTCTCGATACCGATCAAAATTGGATGGGGGGCTTATTTCCCCAACAACCTTTTGAGTGTGTCTCGGATAGAGGTGTATAATTAGGTTATTGTGCTTGTCACGGTACTTGGCGCTCTATCTCCTCGCCCGGCATCAATATCTCATCCTCCTCGGGTTCATCCCACAAAGAACGTGAGGATCTCCCCTAGAACCACCACCTTTGTCCCACCAGCACCACATGTGCCACCACCAGCACTACTTCTGCCCCTACGTAGCCTATGAGGCGTGTTTATTTGGGTCCTTGATTCTTTGCACGTCTCCCCCACCAGCCTCTTGCCTTTATCTTTTACCATCAACGCCGAAATAATGACAAGAAAAGCTCCGATCACAACAACATACCAAAATACGCCCTGCATTGCATAGGACCAAAACCAAAGTGATAACACACACGAAGTACTACACTTACCATATATTAATAAATTTGACATATATTAACGCCAATTTGACATATTGACTCAAAAATCAACATCTTTGTAATAAAATGTAAAATTTAATGAAGCCTAAATTTGTAATTTTATAAACTCAAAAATGACAAAAAAAACTATATATTTAATCCCATGCATATCAACTATTTTTACACTTCAAGTCAACATAACGATATTCCTCATATCGATCTTCGTATCTTTTGCCTTCCTTATGCCCTTGAACAACTCGTTCTACATGTCCAACATCCTTTGACCGTTATCATCCTTTCGACCATCATCACATGGTCGGGACAGGTTTTGGGGAGAGTCATTTGCACTATCATTCAATTCAAATGTTCTCGTTCTAGGATTATCTAGTTTTTGATCGTCTAATGCCCTCATCCGCGTATAAATCTGATTGTTATCTTCTTGATGATCTTGAGGGCGATGATAATTCTGAGTAAAAAATGATGTATGAATTTCCTTAGACATGGGTGCATAACCGATGTGAAAGACTATGACTTTTCTCCACACCCACCTAGACATCGGTGCAGAACCGATATTTATTAACCATTTTCCTGTAATGAGAGTTCTATTATGCACCTGTTTAAACTCTTTCTCCGAATTTCTCCCCATCGAGAATATTCTTTTTGTATGAAGTTGAGAATTTCCATTATTTTGGCTGAATTATAACATGCGGCGGTGTGGCACGTGACTCCTTGAGCCTATAGGGAATGAACAAGTTCCAATAAGTTTCTGAAAATATTTCGGGAAAAAACTTGACCAATTCACCAAGTGAGAATCATAAATTTATTTGAAATGAAATTAGTCACTTTTGTTAAATTTCACAGTTACCTTTGCATCATCCATTTTATGGTTATTTTATTCAGGTTATATTGAAACATGCTGAAAATTCTTCTGAAAATAAAATAAGTGTGAAAAAAGCAACCAATGTGATAATGCATTCACGCTTTTAAAATTATGGCATAGAATACGCGGATTAATAGCCCTCTGTTTTTTTACCAAATCTATATCTAACAGTTAGTAAAGCACACACTTCTTATAAAAAAAAGTTATCGTCCTTATATTGATATCTCTAGTAGGAATATGAAGAAAGATAAATTTGAGTAACATGGGTTTCACTCTTGAAACTTTATCATCTAATTCTTTCTTAAAGTAAGAATTCATTGTTACCCAGTCGTAGGATGGGGCAAATTTCAAGGATGACTATCCTCTTTCATCTCTAAGATCATACCCAGATAAAAAATAGTACGTACGAAATTAATTTCCAAAATAGTTATAAAAAATTTTGTTGGCTACATGTAAATGAAATCTGGAATTCACACTAATAACACCATTTCAAATTATTTCATATTGCCCCTTCACCCATGTCACGTCATTTTATAACATTTTTTTTCTAATTTTTTGCGTCTAGTATTACTCATCTAAGAATACTTGCAAACCCTTGTTGAGAAGAAAATAAAATTAACTTGAAAATGGTAATTAGCAGGATGTGTGAAAATTGGGTTAAAAATATTAATAATGATAATAGGAAACAAAATGATTTATTGAGGTCGTATTGTAACATATTGTCATATATTATTAAATTTTAATTTACAATTAATTTTAGAAAATATTAAACGAATTCTAATTAGAGAAATAAATTTTGAAATTGTGTCAAAATTGTTATAGATATAAATTGATAATATTTAATACCCAAAACAGACTTTTGAAAAAAATGCCGTTAGACTAGGGTTTTGGATTAGGGTTTTTATCGCTACATATATAAGTAGGACCATCCTTTTATCAAGACATCATTCAGCCACCAAACATCATTCCGCCACCAAACTACTTTCTATTCCTTCAGACAATGAGATCTAAGAAATTCAAGCCAATGGCAAGTCATGAAAGCACAAACCCTGACACCATCCCTTTCATTCCAGAAGAAATCATGTACAACGTGTTTTTAAGGCTGACAGTGAGGGATCTTTCCCGATGTAAGGGAGTTTGCAACTCATGGCGGTCTATAATTTCTAGTTCCCATTTTATCAAAACTCACCTCTCTAAATCAACTAATGACCCTCATTTTACTCAACATCGTCTCCTTTCTAGTTATACACCTTTTAATTCGGATCTTCAGCTAAAAAGTTGTTCCATATATTCACTGCTTAATGAGCCTGACAATATTGAAGCCCTTGAGCTTGAATATCCGGATACAATCACCTATGTAGTAGGTTACTGTAATGGGTTGATTTGTTTAATTAATAGGTCGCGGTAACTACGTTTTCTTTTGGAACCCATCCACAAGAAATTCAAGAAAACTACCTATGCTTGATACGATTACTCGTCGTTATAAGCATATAACCTATGGGTTTTGCTACAATGAATTAGCCGATGATTTTTTGCGGTCGCTACCACTGATTGGAAACATGAAATGTCAGTTTATAGCTCAAAATCTGACTCTTGGAGATTGATTGGAGATTTTGTTTCTTATAAGCTGCCGTCTGGAGGGTACTTGGGAAATGGAGCTATGCACTGGCTTGTCACTCCCAATCTGCAGCTTAAAGACGTCCCACAAAGGTTTCCTTATATTATTTCTCTTGATGTAATAAGGGATACATTTCGAGAAGTTATGCTGCCAAACTGTGGAGAAGCTATAATGACATGGAGTGTGGGCACTTTCTGTGAAAACCTTTGTGTGCTCAGCAAGATGTCCCTTGATGCCCGTGTCGAGTTATGGGTAATGAGAGATTGTGGTGATCAAGATTCATGGATAAAATTGTTCACCATCCCACATATGGATAGGCTAAATCGCAGCCTTTATGTTACACCTACACCTATCTGCACTTCTGTAAATGGTGATATTATGCTTCTTGTGGATTCAACCATAGTACTCTACTACACAAAGGATAACACATTCAGGGATCTGCTAAACAACAGAAGTTGTCTGAGTTCAAAAGTGTATACCTATGTTGAGAGTTTAGTTTCACCCAGCTTGTAAACATCAGCAAGTGAAAAGAAATGAAAATATTTATATTTACATGTTTTTTATATTACTTCTTCAGACTACTGTGATTAGGGGAAGACTTTAAAAAAATTGTATGTATAAAACCTAATTTATAATATGCATAGTAAAAGTTTATATTTATATTGATTGATTTATTTAATTACAAAAGATTCAAATGTATTATGTAATATTACATTTTATCTATCATATTCTATGATGGGGTGTGTTTTCCTGTGTTAGGGTTGCTATTCTAATATGCAACAAGTTGCTTGTATTCACACCTATGTGGTGATATTATGTTCAAATTATAAAAACTAAAATGACATATATTTTAGAAAATTGTCCATATATATATATATGTATTTGTGGTTTCTATATTCAATGCATTCTTATAGATGCATGTAATATCTGAAACTATTCATAAAACATAAATTTCTTAGAATCCCATATTTAGGCCGTGCAGATTTTTTTATGAACCACTATAGTTTAAATTTTTAATAAAAATTGGTCGTATTGAAATATTTAATTATTTGAGTAAGATTTTATATGTTCTTTCCCGAGTTATTAGTATAAAAATTATTTTTGTCTAAAATATTCATATGACTACATATTCATGTACTCTAAATGTGTTCATATGAGGACATATCGTGCATGTTAATAATCTAGCTAGACATTATATGGTATAAACTGCAAAAGTCAAATCTTGTGTCTTCAAAAATATAAAATTCTGTATTACTTTTTTCCATTATAACACACATATATATATATATATATCATTCTTTCTTTACATATATGCTTTTATTTAATATAGAATATATAATTAGAGGAAAGTTCAATGGAGTCCTAGTTTAATTGGAGACTTGGAGTCCTTAATCCTGACCATTCATTTCTGCTTAATCCTACGGTCATTATTTATAGTGTTTTTAATTCTTAATTAATAATTATAGGATTATAAAGATTCAGTATTGTCGTGACAGTTACATCAACGTGGTTATGGGATTCACTATCTTGTTTGTAGATATGAACTTACCTATCCGACTTTTTAGTATCCCACCTATTCTTATTCAACATCTAAACACTGGACTGGTTTTGCATTCTCCATTCTTTTACTCCTTGATTAAACCGTTGATTTTTTTGGTTTAAAAAAGCATGACTATGACTAACGTTGAAGAATCAGGTAAATCATCAGTAATTGATTTAAGCATAATCGTTTTTGATATACTATGTTTTGAATACAAATGTTGCAGTATCCTAGTGTGTTTCAATTAAAGAACCATTTATAGTGTTGTATTAATTAATTTTTTGGTTAAATATTAGGTTCTCAATCCCATCCTCATATTGAAAGCTCTGACTCTGAACAATCGGAATGTGAAAAAGATTCCGAAGAATCAGAATGTGAACAAGATTCTGAACAATCAAAAGGGGAGACCAGTAGTGAAAGCTCAGATGAAGATTTGGAGGAATCAAATAATGAAAATGGGTGTGAGTCTACATGTTTTGTTTCCGTGGATGGTAGAGAACTTTGGACACCAAAATGTGACAACAAGCACAAACCACAAACAAATCAGTATTTTTCAACTTTTGAAGAAGCTGTTAAATTTTATAAGGAATACGGCCGCGCTTGTGGATTTGCTGTTCGAAAGTCGACTAAGAGAACTAATGGTCGTGGTACTTTATTGGCCAGACATGTTATTTGTAACCGTGGTGGCAATCCAGATAGGAGCACTTGTAAAGTATCAAGTGAAACTATTGGGAACGGGCCGAAGAAAACCAGACGAACAACATCTCGTAGATGTAATTGCAAAGCTCGGATAGTTTTGAAACCTGTAGGAACCGGAGGTTTGGTTATAATGGGTTTTAACGAAGAACACAATCATCCTCTAGCATCTGGAGCTGAGAAAATGTTTTTAAAATGCAACAGGAATGTATCTGTTCCTCACCAGAACCTTATAATGGATTGTGCAAGAGTCAATATAGGTGCAACAAAAGCATTCTCTTTAGCAAAAGAACGAGCTGGATCATATGAAAAAGTGGGTGCTACGTTAACCGATTTTAAGAATTTTGCTAGAGACGTAAAAGCTCGTATTGGAAAGCATGATTCTGATATGATTTTGGCCAAGTTTAAATTAAAGAAGGAGAGCTCTCAAAATACATTTTACTATGACTATAAGGTTGATAGGAAGGGCCACTTGACCGGTCTTTTTTGGACAGATGCAATTGGGCAAGCAAATTTTGATGTGTTTGGCGATATAGTTTCATTTGACCCTACTTTTCGGACTAATAGGTAAGTACATATATTTCTATCTTTTATTTACTTGCCAATGTACAATTTTATTAAATGAAAGTCTATACTAGTTTGTGAGGTATCCATTTCATTGACGTGTTTTTGTTCCTCAATTAAACTAGTCAGTGTGGTACGTTATAATAACTTGTACATAATTATGTACGATTATAACTTAGAACTTGAAAAGATTAAATTCTAAATATCCACTTTAATTTATATATCCTTCTTTAAATGGTCATCTATTCTTATGCTTCTTACCGGGGACATCATACATTAAAAAATTTGAAGGTTAGTAATATATTAGTGGAATGTTTGATGCTAGTTATTATCTTGGCAGATTTATATAACAGAATATTGTTCTATATGTGAATTATAAAGCATAAATACCCCATGCTCGCATACATATTTACATTTTAGCAGTACATGTGATTACAAACAATTGTACTTAGAATTATGTAATATTATAGAGTTTATTTTAAATGCTCCACTTGAGATGCACATTATATAGTATGATGTCTGATTTGTGTTGCTTCTGCTCATATGGCAGATATAACATGGTATTTGTACCTTTTACCGGTGTTAACAATCATTGGAAGAATGTTACGTTTGCTGCTGGTCTATTGGCGAAGGAGAATTATAAAAATTTCAAATGGCTCATTAATACTTTTAAGAAAGTAATGGGTCGTGCCCCCCGTTGTGTAATTACAGATCAGTGTGCTGCCATTAAAAAGGCTTTAAATAAGTGGTGGCGTCAAACAAAACATCGACTTTGTATGTGGCATATCATGAATAAGTTACCGACAAAGGTAAATTAAATTAATAAGTATGCATCTTTTAAATCATATGCTCATACATAAATCTTATGTCAAGTTTTTTCATTATTTTTTTTTTATTTTTTTTTATTAAGGTTGGTCCTGCTCTAGCTTCAGACAAGAAATTTATCCAGAAATTGAAGTCTGCAGTTTATTCAGATCATTTAACGCAAACAGAGTTTGTGGAACGTTGGAATGATGTCATTGTAGAATATAAATTGGAGTCTAATCCTTGGTTGACTGAAATGTTCAACAAACGCAATGAATGGATTCCAACTTATTTTTCAGACATAGAAATGGCTGGTTTGCTAAGAACTACTTCAAGGTCTGAGAGTTCTAATAGCTTTTTTCAGCACTTCCATGAAGGCGGTCACACATTAGTAGAATTCTATTCTAGTTTTGAGAGTGCCATGGACAAGCAACGTCTTAAAAATGCCGAAGATGACAAGAGATCTGATCAAATACCTTTCACTGATACCTCAATGAGCATTGAAGTAGATGCATTTAAGTTGTATACACTTGAACTCTATTATCTTGTCAGGGAAGAGATCAAAGCAGCTTGTTATCATACTAGTATGCCAGATATTACAAGAGATAATGAGCATCGTTATTTTAAAGTTAAAGATGATCTACTACATGATAAAATTTTTGAGGTATATTTCAGAATAGTCATTTCTCTATGGAAATATCGTAATATACTTAAGTTTTCCTGCATTATTATATGAATCTTCAATCTTATTTATAATTCATACTTTTGAGTTTAATGTCTATGACCTATAGTATGTGTTCGTGCTATATTTTTGGTAGTTTTGTGAAATCTTAGGTCTTCACTCTTATTCATGTTTCTCAGTGGTTCTGATGTCATTCGACACTGCCTTAGTATAGCATCTGACAACACGTGATGCTATTTCTCACTTAGTCGACACGTGATATAGCTCTCTTCTGGCAAATTTGTTATGATATTAGTGTTTGAGCTACTTTGTTCCTTATTGTGAACAATAGAAAACAATTTTTTTAGAGTTTTGAATAATAATATATATCACCTCAAAGTTTGTCCCCTTCTCAGGTTTCAGTTAGACTAAGTGACAACTATGTGCAATGCAACTGCAAATTTTTCTTTCAAAGAGGTTACCTATGCAAACATGCATTTGCTGCTTTGCATCAGTGCGGTGTCAAGCAGATACCTCGTGAATTTGTAAAGCCACGCTGGACAAAAAATGCCTTGAAGCGTCACTCATTTCTCGGATCATCCCAAGTTGATGCTCTTTTCGAAAAGAGGGACAAAAAGAAGTTAAAAAGGACAAGGGCATGGTTTGAATTTCACAATTGTATGAATCATGCTGAAGAAGATGAGGAAAAGTTGGATTCAGTTATCACAGGCTTGCAAACAATTGCTTCTTCAATAACAAAAGATAGTGATAATAACATGGATCAGGGTAATGCTGAAAGAGTTGATAAGTTTATTGGCCCTATTCCAGATACGGAAATATCTGTTCAAATTCCACATGTAAGCAGAAACAAGGGAAGTGGCAGCCGGATTAAGAGCAGTCGGGAGATTGCAATTGAAGCAGGGAAGCGGAGGACGTGTAGTCGTTGTAAATTAGCAGCAGGCCACAATGCACGAAGTTGTCCACTAAACAAAGAATGTACTTAATAGATAAAAATTTGTGTTTGTACCGATGTTCATATGGAGTTTGGATGATTTTCAATATTGACTATTTCCTTTTTTTATTCATGTGCACACCAAAATATTTTCGGTAACTTTTAGTAATACCTAATTATTTATTTGCAGATCAATATATTTTTATTTGCAGATTTTTTTTACTTGCAGTACATAGATTGTTGGGTGCAGAACATTGTTTCGTGGGTGCAGAACTTAAAAATTAAGAAGCTTAAAACGTGAAAAATCAGCAGTGTCAAGATTTAATATCTTTGTAATTGTCAAGTATTAAGTTGTATTAATAATAATTCATGGTCATGTCGTTTCCGGTCGAGAAGTATCTCCATTCTCACTTTTAATAATATTGTTTGTTTTTTTGGTTTTCGGCTTATTTTTACAGCAAATTTCACCATAACAAGTAGCCATTTTTCAGCTGCGTTTCGGGTCAGATTTTGGCGGGTTATTAATCATTTTTCAGCAGTGTTTCTGGTTATTTTCTGTTGTGTTTTTCATCAGTTTTGTGCAGTGTTTCTAATCATTTTTCAGCAGTTTTTCTGACAATTTTCTGCAGCGTTTCTAGTCAATTTTCTGCAGATTTTTTTTTTTTATCATTTTTCAGCAGCACTTCTAAACATTTTTCTGCAGGTTTTGAATTATTTTTTCTGCAGATTTTCTGAAATTTTTATGGGATTTTTCAGCATATTTTCTAAAGATTTTCAGGTGCTTTTGGAGCAGATTTTCTGGTATTTTCACAGGAGATTTCAGCAAACCAAGTAGCCATTTTTCAGCTGCATTTCGGGGCATATTTTGGCGGGTTTTTGATCTTTTTTCAGCAGTGTTTCTGGTAATTTTCTGCCGTGTTTGTCATTAGTTTTGTGCAGTATTTCTGATCATTTTTCAGCAGCTTTTCTGACAATTTTCTGCAGCATTTCTAGTCAATTTTCTGCATATTTTTTTATCATTTTTCAGCAACACTTCTGGACATTTTTCTGCAGATTTTGAGTTATTTTTTCTGCAGATTTTCTGAAATTTTTATGGGATTTTTCAGCAATTTTTCTGAAGATTTCAGGTGCTTTTGGAGCAGATTTTCTGGTATTTTCACAGGAAATTTCAGCAAATCAACTAGCCATTTTTAAGCTGCCTTTGGGGGCAGATTTTGACGGGGTTATTAATCATTTTTCAGCAGTGTTTCTGGTTATTTTCTGTTGTGTTTTTCATCAGTTTTGTGCAGTGTTTCTGATCATTTTTCAGCAGTTTTTCTGACAATTTTCTGCAGCGTTTCTAGTCAATTTTCTGTAGATTTTTTTTTTATCATTTTTCAGCAGCACTTCTAAACATTTTTCTGCAGGTTTTGAATTATTTTTTCTGCAGATTTTCTGAAATTTTTATGGGATTTTTCAGCATATTTTCTAAAGATTTTCAGGTGCTTTTGGAGCAGATTTTCTGGTATTTTCACAGGAGATTTCAGCAAACCAAGTAGCCATTTTTCAGCTGCGTTTCGGGGCATATTTTGGCGGGTTTTTGATCTTTTTTCAGCAGTATTTCTGGTAATTTTCTGCCGTGTTTGTCATTAGTTTTGTGCAGTATTTCTGATCATTTTTCAGCAGCTTTTCTGACAATTTTCTGCAGCATTTCTAGTCAATTTTCTGCATATTTTTTTATCATTTTTCAGCAACACTTCTGGACATTTTTCTGCAGATTTTGAGTTATTTTTTCTGCAGATTTTCTGAAATTTTTATGGGATTTTTCAGCAATTTTTCTGAAGATTTCAGGTGCTTTTGGAGCAGATTTTCTGGTATTTTCACAGGAAATTTCAGCAAACCAACTAGCCATTTTTAAGCTGCCTTTCGGGGCAGATTTTGACGGGGTTTTGATCATTTTTCAGCAGTGTTTCTTGTAATTTTATGCCGTGTTTTTCATCAGTTTTGTGTAGTGTTTCTGATCATTTTTCAACAGCGTTTCTAGTCATTTTTCTGCAGATTTTTTTATCATTTTTCAGCAACACTTCTGGACATTTTTCTGCAGATTTGGACATGATATTTCAAGAAAAATCCTATTTTATTTGTCTTAGTTGGATGTAACTATATTTAGCAAGAATATTTTCTTTAGAGTTGCAATGCTTAAAGGTAATATTTCTTTAGTCAAATTCAATTTTTTTTATTAACAAACTAGTTTTGGTGTGCAGATTATCAATGCACTTCTAAGCCACAGAGAAATCCCGATACAGAAGACATAAACTAATTATGAGAAAACGCTCTTGATACTGCAGTAAAAACTAATCAGTTAACCCCAACAAGGCCATGGATCCTGGTCTTGTCTCTGACATAAAATCTGAAGACTACATCAGTTACCTTTGTGCCATGAACTAGACAATCATGCTTTTTGCACGAAGAACTGAGTTTTCATGTGAAAATTCAACTCTTGATTTTTCTTTAGCGGTTTATGTGGTGCAGAACATTTGTTTTGTTTGGGTGCAAAACATTTTTCATTTTTCTAAATATTTGGTGCAGAATTTTAATACAACTTATATGGCTTGTAGCGGATAGTACAACATAAGCAAGAGGTATTATTATTATCATGCTTGTTGATGACTGGTACATCACTACCACTAAATTAAAATCCATCTGAATTAAATTCAAACTGGTATACCTATAAATTTCCAAAGTAAATCCAAGGTCTACAATTTCCATCAATACAACCAAATGAAAGCAAAATGTTACAGTATAATAGTAGAGCTTAATGCTATCAGAATTAACATTCAATCCGCACAACAATAAAAACTCAAAGTACATTTGTTTTTCCTTAGCCGGTCATGCAACCAAGATTTTTCCCTTAGCCAAATTTGCAGCTCCTTCCAAAGTACCATTCTTTTTGGTATTTTCACTCCATGTCAACAGACTGTGACAATAGATCATTCTTAATTTTTTCAGCAGTGCTTGTTGATTTTCCTGCATAATGACACACATTTTAATTCATTTATTTACTACAATGTACATTAACATTAAATAGAAGTTAAAAACGATTAAATATACCTTTTCCACACGGAGGCCAACCTTCCAGGCACACAAGCTGCCCATGTATGTCTCCATGTGTCTCATTACAAAGATACCGCAGTCAACAAAGTTCATTTCTGTTTGCCATCCCATCCTATGAACTCTGGGTTGCAAATTATTAATCTCGCTCTCTTTTGGCAGGTCATAAATTGAAATCCAGTGACAAAAACATTCATGCTGCATTCGTTAATATCACAAAATAATTAGAGTTTGTCGAAGGATGTTCCAACCTCCATTCATCTAAAAGTTCTTAAATCCTACACATACCAGACGTGCTGGTAGATCACCATACGTTTCCTCCACTCCAGCAGTTTGGACTCTATTATCAATAATCTCTAATCGTGTTTTCTTCATGTTATAGCATATGATATAGTGATGGCCCGAATCGTAAATAGGAAAAAAAAACTAGAAAATTTACAGGAGAAATGTTTTAGTTAATTAAATTATAATGTGGCACATGAAAAAAAAGCCAAAAAAATGAGTAGATAAAGAAATTATACACTTTATCCATCTTACCATATCAAAGTCTTTCACATCATACTGCTTATTATGCATCTCATTAACCATTTTGATGACAAGGTCCATATTGTCATCAAATGCAGCAAAACGACTCATCTTTGAATAATCATCACCTACACCAACATCCATCCTCAAGGGTCCGTACTGCATTAACATATATGGCACATAATTACTATTTTTCACATAATGCAGAAGAAATAATAATTTGGACTAATAAGATTATTTTATTTAGTTAAAAATCACATACAGTGGTTTCGGTGGTCATGAAAAGACGTAAAGGTGAAGAATCAGCTTTAAGTATCTCATTCTCGTTTAATAGGTAGGTCCATGTATCAATCACCGTGGTCTCAACCAATTTATTGTCTCGCAGTGACTGAAAGTGTGCTTTTGTACACTTTCTGCCCTCCCATTCAAATAAGTAATCTCTGAAAAATACACATTGATCCATTGGTCCAGGTTAGGCCATCTATACTAGCTAGATAGAATATATGCGTTATAAATGCATAGCACATAAAAAATTTATACAATACACTAACCTTTTGTTCCGCCTATTCAGGAAAAGCCACTTCCATTCATTCCTCTCCTCAGTCGTTATAACATGGCTACTCACATCAACAACTCTGCTCACGTACGGAGACCTACATAGATGTGATACTTTTACCTCTCAGCGCGGTCTCACCATTTTTGTAGTTACAATTCTTTTATCTCCCACCCTATAATGTGCACCCTTCTCATCAACAACTTTAGGCACAGGTTGTCCTTTACCTACTAAACTCACTGAACCTGAACTTCCTTGTAGTTGTGAATTACCAATGCCCTTTAGATCACTGAGGAGGTTTTTGGGCGTCAACTGTGACAACCCCAAAGAATAGCTAGGTACGAAATCTGAATTATCTAGTATTGCAGATTTTTTACCAGCATCGTGAACTACATTACCAACTAATAATTTCTTGGCTATAGGACTAGTTGCTTCAAACATCTTGAAATATTGGCTATATTCCTTCTTCAGTTTTGCAAGGCGCAAATTTTGAGGAAATAGTGCTAATGATACTTCACAATTATTCAAGCACCTTTCATACACATCAACAAATTCCTTCAGATTATTTTCAAAAGATGTCATGTATGGCTGCCAGAACATAAATATAAATATATTACATGTAACCATATGTTTAAATCGCATCAAATTCAAAAACACAGATAATTGTTTAACTAAACATACCTCCTCCTCATAATGCTTATCAATTTCTAGCTCAACACGTGTTTGTGTGTTCTGCACCATATCAATTCCAAGTCCAGACATCTACAAGTATAGACCAGGTAATGTTAAATTTAACATGTCCCCCCATGAATTATATAATATATTTAATTTCTTAAAAATGAATAATGGATTAAATTTTAAATTTCACCAAATCTGTATTCTTTCTTGTCACTATCTCGATGTCCTCGCAATCACTTCTTTCTAATACAACCTATTTGCAAGTACGATAGATTAGAATATTAATCCCAATATGATAAATGATGTAAAAAATGTAAAGAAAAAATACAGTCATATCATTATCATTCACCTCTGGCTCAATGTCCTTCAAGATTCCTGCTCTTTCTAATTTCTTCTCATCATTCAAAATTGCCTCATTTTCGAGTACAACATCCACTTTCCTGCCTTTGTACTGTAACACTTGTTCCTGCAGTATAATAATTTTACAAATCAAAAAATTATATGTACGTTAACTACGAGGTTTATGTATAAATAAATAAGTATGAATTAATACTTAAATTGTGAAAACCTTATCATACATACATAAACTAATGTGTTTAATCAGTAAACTAAGTTGTGCTGGTGCAAAGAGATTAATATTTGGAAATCAATTTACAAAAAAAGTGAACAGATTTTTCTACTCAAACATGATAAGAGGTTACCCCAAAATCCATGTCCATAATTTGTTCCTCTATATAAAATTATCCGTGTCATTAAAAAATTCATCATTCTCAGCATTTGCCATCAAATTTACACCATTAGTGTGTACTGTTTGTTCCTGTAGCAAGATTTATTAAGAAACAAATAAATCAATTATCCGCACAGTACATAATCAGTATGTGCATTACGTAACTACAATATTTAATTTACATCAACATTTTTTTTAGAACCCATTGTATAAGCTTCTTCAATGTCAGTCATGTCTTTCGTCCCATTATCGTTCTCCATATTATCTATGACAACCAAGTCTTGCATCGTCAACCCAATATTTTGTCCAGAATCCTGCAACTTGTTATACAAAGAGAATTTAAATTTATTTCAAACCACCCTTTAATAACATTATTCATTTATTACCTCCCCTTCACTGTTTATCTTGTTATCTCTGACCTGCGTGCATATAATTTGAAACAGATTAAAAACATAACATTAACATAACACATATATTGAACCAAATAAAAGAATGACTTGCTTCCTTACATTTGTCCCATCACGTAATTTAAGTAATATACCCTCTCCAAAACATTTTTTTTCTGTATCAACTTTTTGACGTTCGCGTATAAGCATGTCTGACCAAGCACGGTAAGCACGGTAAGCTGGATAGGTTGTAGGAACACGAACAGTGTCCCTGTTCCGTATTTTGCACACATACAAATACTAAAAAGACAAATAACTATTATTATCATATTACTACCATTTAACGTACACCATGTATACAATTTCAAACAACTGTAACTTACAATCAGAAAAGCCAATGGTCCTGCAAAATGCCTCTTTGTATTTGCAGCCCAATAAGTATGTGTCTTTTTTAACTTCTCAACTAGAATCTGACACCAGTTATATTTGCCACAGTTTTCAATATTTCCAGAAAATCTTAGTATATCTCTCTTTAGAAATAGATTCTGATTTGATTCGATGAAGAAATTATAAAGCATGACCAGGAAATTCCACTTGAAGTTTGTATCTGCTTGGCGATTTTCAAGAATCTTGTCTCTAACCATCAATGGTGAAATTTGGGAACTTACAAAACCAGAAAACTGTTCAGCCCAAATGTCACATACTGCGCTATCCTCATTGCATATAATTATTTCATCCCCAATTGGCAAACCCATAACACTATGCACGACCCGATCATCTATTTTAATAACCCCAGCTTTTAGCTTAACTGAACAAGATTTACCATCGAATGACTCAGCAATATTATAACCAAGATTGTGTGCATAATGCTCCATTCGAAAATGCAATAACTCACCAAATCCCGTTGATTTCACCCATTCCACTTGCGATTTTGACAAATTTCCTATAACATCTCTCATTATAGATGGAGAGAACTTTTTTTGAATATACCGCTTATATATCCTTACCTTTTTTTTCTTGTGGTTTGTCTTTGGTGTAATGCTCTTTGCCCTCCTTCCTACAACCTCCTTTGCTCTTTTTGAAAACAAACTTCTCTTCCTAACATTAGCACTTGCTTCAACCTGTATAGCCGCCAAATAAAAAAAATACATTAATTTATA
This sequence comes from Apium graveolens, assembly GCF_009905375.1. Lineage (NCBI taxonomy): Eukaryota > Viridiplantae > Streptophyta > Magnoliopsida > Apiales > Apiaceae > Apium > Apium graveolens. The sequence goes on from NW_027421834.1 coordinate 168,391, forward strand.
TACAATACAATTTTAAAAAAAATACTTATATTTATTTTAAAAATAATGGTAGTTCAAACTTTTGAAGAACTTGCCTTATCTTTCTTTTTCAATGCATATAAGTGTACCCCGCTCCTAATTTGATCTTCCGTGTTTATTATACACAAACTTCTTTGATTAGTGTCCTGCATCACATCAAAAATATATCAAATTAGAACATTGAAGCTTAATTAGATTTGTAACAACATGCAATTTATCATTTCTGCAACATATCAGAGATGAAGTGAAAACCTCCTCTCCCCTCGTCCTTTTTCTACTTTTTAATTTAAGTCCACGTATGCTTTGGGGGGCCTCATTTATACGTCTGTTCATACCGGTCTTCATCATTGTTCGTGTCAACGTCAACTTACTGCCCCTAATACCATCATCTGCTGGAACTGATTTACATCTATTGTCAAATATTTCACCCGGGATAACAAAACCATCATCTTCATCACTTAAGTCAAAATTTTGCTCATGTCTAAAGATTTTTCTTTCTCCTCCCACATCTATTTTATCTAGAGCATCTCTACTGTTTCCTGCAACTACATTCTTACCGAATACACATGCATTACTGTCACGACTACTGCGGTACATGGACACCTTATTAGCTCTTTGAACAGTTCTTTTGCTTGATCCTGAACTTAAGTCAATGTATACATGCTTTTCCTTTGGCCCTCTGTACAGCCAAGGGCTTTTAATTAATCTCCCACTCCTCCTTTGCCCTGTAATCGAAAGAGTATACAAGTGTTAGTCTACAAATTTTATAGAGAAACCTAATCACCAAACCTTACCATCTGTCCAAAAAAAGTACTGCAAGACTAAAATTTTGCTAAACTCGAACTACAATACATAATCAATTACGTATAAGGGTGCAGTACTTCTTTACACCCAAACAAAACAATGTTTAACAATTTTGGTTTACTAAATCTCACTAAACTCACTTAAAAGTACATTAATCAAATTAAAGTAGATTGGATTAACAATATAAAGGTGCAGGTGCAGTACGTGATGGGATATTGCAATTAAGTGTGTACATGAATACTGAAATACCTTCGCTCATGCCTGCTCCAGTTCTGCAATTCAGTTTTGTTCCACAAAGAAATTAGTTATGCACTCTCTTTCCATCTCCAAGAAGAAGCTGTATAATGGGTTAGTGGATAAATTATAAATTGTAACCGCTATATGACATGAGCGCGGGGTTTTCTATAGAAATTGATGGTTATGCAGAACACTGCCCCAATATAAAATACATTTTTTACAAAAATTAGAATTATTTTCATTTAATCTGAACCATTGATTGAAATGTTAATCCAACGGTGTTTAAGCAAGTCTCCAAGAACTCCAAAAACATTATAACTCCATAGAACCCACCTCTATATAATTAATGTATTTTTACCCTAAACCCTAAGTCCTAAATTTAAAGAAAAATGACCGATAATAACCCTTCGGTCGATTTTATCCATTTTTTATTTAAATTTACGATCGTTTTTCGGCCGATCCACGTGGTCGGTATAATATGCGACCGAAGTAGTCATTTTAGCCTCGCGAAATTTTTGGGTTAAGTTTAATACGGACCAAATTGTACCGACTAGTTTTGAATGATACAGTCGTTATACTTAAATTATTTTTTAATTATAGTTAAAAAATATTGGGGAACGTGGAGTTCGACACACACTTAAATGCTCCCGTAAACTATAGTTACATAATTTTTTTTTTAATTATTTAATTTTAAATAAAAATTCAATGTTTAAATACAAAGAACGAAAAATTAAAAAATAAATTATGGAAGTATACTTTATATTCACCTTAAAATGCGTGCCATCTATTAAAAAAATATGTAGAAAATTGAATGGGACAGAAGCAGTAATAAACAATTAACTAAAAACTACTAATTAGCGCCACCATCGTATTCGTGGCCACCGTCATCTTCGTGGCCATCATTTCCATCGTCCCCTTCCCGGTCATGCTCCTCATTTTCGTCCTCCTCTTTTCCCTCCTCGCTGCTGGTGGTGGTGTCATCTCTGCCTTCTTCAGCCCCCCTTATAGCCTAAAATACAGTTGAGTTAAAACGCCTCAAAATAACACTATTAGGCCTAAATTGAGAAATTTTATGATTTTACCTCTTTGTGCTCCACCTTATACTTTTCCAGATTAGGGTGAGTAAGGTCCCGACATAACGGGTCACCTCTCCAAGAAGGGTAGCTGAGAAGACGGTGACATAATTGTCTACATTGTTATGCATATCAAGCATGACCTGGGCAATGACATTTACTCTCTTGTATGTGGGTTCCTGATGGTATTTGGATGTATTTCCTGCTACACCTTCCATTATATCCGGACCACGTTGTAAAAAATACCATCCGGCATAATAGATCCACGTGCGGGTTGGCTACAAGATGCGGCATCATCACCACGTCGAGCTTTATAATTCGCAGAAAGATCAGGGAGGCGTGAAGATGCCGAAATTTTTGGAAAACTAGGTAGCTCTTTTTTGGGAGGCCTTGTCATTACCGGTGCAACTGCCTCGAGCCACCATTGGATAGGATGTCCAGCTGCCTCTACCTTTCGGGCATTGCATCCAATGCATCCCGATTCTTGTACTTAATATTTTAAAAAATAAATGCTCGATGCGTAAAATCCAAAAATATGTACTAAAAACTATCAAAAATTTCTTATATATTCATGAGCTTTTGCACCGGCATTATGCTTTTTATTTTGCTCCTTGCGATTCCCGGATTCAAAGAGCAATGTTGGTGGGATGAAATTTGCAATGGTCTCGTGCATCCTTCCACCATTCATTATCACCGCGATTGACCTCTGACAACGGCAAACCCCTCTTATCGGCATCAGAGTATGCCTTTGATTTCACCTCGTTCAGTTTTTTTATTGCATTCATGTGTGTTACAAAATCTTTGTAAACATTGACCTTACTGAGAGTAATCTTATATAGCTATAAGCTTGTAATACTTCTGCAAAAGATAAGTTGTTGATTCAATTATGATATTCAAAATATGATGAAACACACACACAGACACACAAATGCTATATATATATGTAACGTGACTTAAACTCCTTAATCACTTTGTTAACAAAAGTTGGCATCCTGGGGGCCAATGTACTTGCAAAAATTTATTTAAAGGTCCTTTTCACATCAGAGTTCTTGATACTATATTTAGTAGTCAAAATTTCGCACTTGTCAATATTTATATGTGCCAATAAAGAAGTCAAAACCATTACCAAATAGATATACTTACTGTCCTTTCTCGATACCGATCAAAATTGGATGGGGGGCTTATTTCCCCAACAACCTTTTGAGTGTGTCTCGGATAGAGGTGTATAATTAGGTTATTGTGCTTGTCACGGTACTTGGCGCTCTATCTCCTCGCCCGGCATCAATATCTCATCCTCCTCGGGTTCATCCCACAAAGAACGTGAGGATCTCCCCTAGAACCACCACCTTTGTCCCACCAGCACCACATGTGCCACCACCAGCACTACTTCTGCCCCTACGTAGCCTATGAGGCGTGTTTATTTGGGTCCTTGATTCTTTGCACGTCTCCCCCACCAGCCTCTTGCCTTTATCTTTTACCATCAACGCCGAAATAATGACAAGAAAAGCTCCGATCACAACAACATACCAAAATACGCCCTGCATTGCATAGGACCAAAACCAAAGTGATAACACACACGAAGTACTACACTTACCATATATTAATAAATTTGACATATATTAACGCCAATTTGACATATTGACTCAAAAATCAACATCTTTGTAATAAAATGTAAAATTTAATGAAGCCTAAATTTGTAATTTTATAAACTCAAAAATGACAAAAAAAACTATATATTTAATCCCATGCATATCAACTATTTTTACACTTCAAGTCAACATAACGATATTCCTCATATCGATCTTCGTATCTTTTGCCTTCCTTATGCCCTTGAACAACTCGTTCTACATGTCCAACATCCTTTGACCGTTATCATCCTTTCGACCATCATCACATGGTCGGGACAGGTTTTGGGGAGAGTCATTTGCACTATCATTCAATTCAAATGTTCTCGTTCTAGGATTATCTAGTTTTTGATCGTCTAATGCCCTCATCCGCGTATAAATCTGATTGTTATCTTCTTGATGATCTTGAGGGCGATGATAATTCTGAGTAAAAAATGATGTATGAATTTCCTTAGACATGGGTGCATAACCGATGTGAAAGACTATGACTTTTCTCCACACCCACCTAGACATCGGTGCAGAACCGATATTTATTAACCATTTTCCTGTAATGAGAGTTCTATTATGCACCTGTTTAAACTCTTTCTCCGAATTTCTCCCCATCGAGAATATTCTTTTTGTATGAAGTTGAGAATTTCCATTATTTCGGCTGAATCATAACATGCGGCGGTGTGGCACGTGACTCCTTGAGCCTATAGGGAATGAACAAGTTCCAATAAGTTTCTGAAAATATCTCGGGAAAAAACTTGACCAATTCACCAAGTGAGAATCATAAATTTATTTGAAATGAAATTAGTCACTTTTGTTAAATTTCACAGTTACCTTTGCATCATCCATTTTATGGTTATTTTATTCAGGTTATATTGAAACATGCTGAAAATTCTTCTGAAAATAAAATAAGTGTGAAAGAAGCAACCAATGTGATAATGCATTCACGCTTTTAAAATTATGGCATAGAATACGCGGATTAATAGCCCTCTGTTTTTTTACCAAATCTATATCTAACAGTTAGTAAAGCACACACTTCTTATAAAAAAAAGTTATCGTCCTTATATTGATATCTCTAGTAGGAATATGAAGAAAGATAAATTTGAGTAACATGGGTTTCACTCTTGAAACTTTATCATCTAATTCTTTCTTAAAGTAAGAATTCATTGTTACCCAGTCGTAGGATGGGGCAAATTTCAAGGATGACTATCTTCTTTCATCTCTAAGATCATACCCAGATAAAAAATAGTACACGTACGAAATTAATTTCCAAAATAGTTATAAAAAATTTTGTTGGCTACATGTAAATGAAATCCGGAATTCACACTAATAACACCCTTTCAAATTATTTCATATTGCCCCTTCACCCATGTCACGTCATTTTATAACATTTTTTTTCTAATTTTTGTGCGTCTAGTATTACTCATCTAAGAATACTTGCAAACCCTTGTTGAGAAGAAAATGAAATTAACTTGAAAATGGTAATTAGCAGGATGTTGTGTGAAAATTGGGTTAAAAATATTAATAATGATAATAGGAAACAAAATGATTTATTGAGGTCGTATTGTAACATATTGTCATATATTATTAAATTTTAATTTACAATTAATTTTAGAAAATATTAAACGAATTCTAATTAGAGAAATAAATTTTGAAATTGTGTCAAAATTGTTATAGATATAAATTGATAATATTTAATACCCAAAACAGACTTTTGAAAAAAATGCTGTTAGACTAGGGTTTTGGATTAGGGTTTTTATCACTACATATATAAGTAGGACCATCCTTTTATCTAGACATCATTCAGCCACCAAACATCATTCCGCCACCAAACTACTTTCTATTCCTTCAGACAATGAGATCTAAGAAATTCAAGCCAATGGCAAGTCATGAAAGCACAAACCCTGACACCATCCCTTTCATTCCAGAAGAAATCATGTACAACGTGTTTTTAAGGCTGACAGTGAGGGATCTTTCCCGATGTAAGGGAGTTTGCAACTCATGGCGGTCTATAATTTCTAGTTCCCATTTTATCAAAACTCACCTCTCTAAATCAACTAATGACCCTCATTTTACTCAACATCGTCTCCTTTCTAGTTATACACCTTTTAATTCGGATCTTCAGCTAAAAAGTTGTTCCATATATTCACTGCTTAATGAGCCTCACAATATTGAAGCCCTTGAGCTTGAATATCCGGATACAATCACCTATGTAGTAGGTTACTGTAATGGGTTGATTTGTTTAACAGGTCGCGGTAACTACGTTTTCTTTTGGAACCCATCCACAAGAAATTCAAGAAAACTACCTATGCTTGATACGATTACTTGTCGTTATAAGCATATAACCTATGGGTTTTGCTACAATGAATTAGCCGATGATTTTAAAGTATTTGCGGTCGCTACCACTGATTGGAAACATGAAATGTCAGTTTATAGCTCAAAATCTGACTCTTGGAGATTGATTGGAGATTTTGTTTCTTATAAGCTGCCGTCTGGAGGGTACTTGGGAAATGGAGCTATGCACTGGCTTGTCACTCCCAATCTGCAGCTTAAAGACGTCCCACAAAGGTTTCCTTATATTATTTCTCTTGATGTAATAAGGGATACATTTCGAGAAGTTATGCTGCCAAACTGTGGAGAAGCTATAATGACATGGAGTGTGGGCACTTTCTGTGAAAACCTTTGTGTGCTCCGCAAGATGTCCCTTGATGCCCGTGTCGAGTTATGGGTAATGAGAGATTGTGGTGATCAAGATTCATGGATAAAATTGTTCACCATCCCACATATGGATAGGCTAAATCGCAGCCTTTATGTTACACCTACACCTATCTGCACTTCTGTAAATGGTGATATTATGCTTCTTGTGGATTCAACCATAGTACTCTACGACACAAAGGATAACACATTCAGGGATCTGCTAAACAACAGAAGTTGTCTGAGTTCAAAAGTGTATACCTATGTTGAGAGTTTAGTTTCACCCAGCTTGTAAACATCAGCAAGTGAAAAGAAATGAAAATATTTATATTTACATGTTTTTTATATTACTTCTTCAGACTACTGTGATTAGGGGAAGACTTTAAGAAATTGTATGTATAAAACCTAATTTATAATATGCATAGTAAAAGTTTATATTTATATTGATTGATTTATTTAATTACAAAAGATTCAAATGTATTATGTAATATTACATTTTATCTATCATATTCTATGATGGGGTGTGTTTTCCTGTGTTAGGGTTGCTATTCTAATATGCAACAAGTTGCTTGTATTCACACCTATGTGGTGATATTATGTTCAAATTATAAAAACTAAAATGACATATATTTTAGAAAATTGTCCATATATATATATGTATTTGTGGTTTCTATATTCAATGCATTCTTATAGATGCATGTAATATCTGAAACTATTCATAAAACATAAATTTCTTAGAATCCCATATTTAGGCCGTGCAGATTTTTTTATGAACCACTATAGTTTAAATTTTTAATAAAAATTGGTCGTATTGAAATATTTAATTATTTGAGTAAGATTTTATATGTTCTTTCCCGAGTTATTAGTATAAAAATTATTTTTGTCTAAAATATTCATATGACTACATACTCATGTACTCTAAATGTGTTCATATGAGGATATATCGTGCATGTTAATAATCTAGCTAGACATTATATGGTATAAACTGCAAAAGTCAAATCTTGTGTCTTCAAAAATATAAAATTCTGTATTACTTTTTTCCATTATAACACACACATATATATATATATATATCATTCTTTCTTTACATATATGCTTTTATTTAATATAGAATATATAATTAATGTATTTTTACCCTAAACCCTAAGTCCTAAATTTAAAGAAAAATGACCGATAATAACCCTTCGGTCGATTTTATCCATTTTTTATTTAAATTTACGATCATTTTTCGGCCGATCCACGTGGTCGGTATAATATGCGACCGAAGTAGTCATTTTAGCCTCGCGAAATTTTTGGGTTAAGTTTAATACCGACCAAATTGTACCGACTAGTTTTGAATGATACAGTCGTTATACTTAAATTATTTTTTAATTATAGTTAAAAAATATTGGGGAACGTGGAGTTCGACACACACTTAAATGCTCCCGTAAACTATAGTTACATAAATTATTTTTTTAATTTTTTAATTTTAAATAAAAATTCAATGTTTAAATACAAAGAACGAAAAATTAAAAAATAAATTATGGAAGTATACTTTATATTCACCTTAAAATGCGTGCCATCTATTAAAAAAATATGTAGAAAATTGAATGGGACAGAAGCAGTAATAAACAATTACAGTAACTAAAAACTACTAATTAGCGCCACCATCGCATTCGTGGCCACCGTCATCTTCGTGGCCATCATTTCCATCGTCCCCTTCCCGGTCATGCTCCTCTTTTCCCTCCTCGCTGCTGGTGGTGGTGTCATCTCTGCCTTCTTCAGCCCCCCTTATAGCCTAAAATACAGTTGAGTTAAAACGCCTCAAAATAACACTATTAGGCCTAAATTGAGAAATTTTATGATTTTACCTCTTTGTGCTCCACCTCATACTTTTCCAGATTAGGGTGAGTAAGGTCCCGACATAACGGGTCACCTCTCCAAGAAGGGTAGCTGAGAAGACGGTGACATAATTGTCTACATTGTTATGCATATCAAGCATGACCTGGGCAATGACATTTACTCTCTTGTATGTGGGTTCCTGATGGTATTTGGATGTATTTCCTGCTACACCTTCCATTATATCCGGGACCACGTTGTAAAAAATACCATCCGGCATAATAGATCCACGTGCGGGTTGGCTACAAGATGCGGCATCATCACCATGTCGAGCTTTATAATTCGCAGAAAGATCAGGGAGGCGTGAAGATGCCGAAATTTTTGGAAAACTAGGTAGCTCTTTTTTGGGAGGCCTTGTCATTCCCGGTGCAACTGCCTCGAGCCACCATTGGATAGGATGTCCAGCTGCCTCTACCTTTCGGGCATTGCATCCAATGCATCCCGATTCTTGTACTTAATATTTTAAAAAATAAATGCTCGATGCGTAAAATCCAAAAATATGTACTAAAAACTATCAAAAATTTCTTATATATTCATGAGCTTTTGCACCGGCATTATGCTTTTTATTTTGCTCCTTGCGATTCCCGGATTCAAAGAGCAATGTTGGTGGGATGAAATTTGCAATGGTCTCGTGCATCCTTCCACCATTCATTATCACCGCGATTGACCTCTGACAACGGCAAACCCCTCTTATCGGCATCAGAGTATGCCTTTGATTTCACCTCGTTCAGTTTTTTTATTGCATTCATGTGTGTTACAAAATCTTTGTAAACATTGACCTTACTGAGAGTAATCTTATATAGCTATAAGCTTGTAATACTTCTGCAAAAGATAAGTTGTTGATTCAATTATGATATTCAAAATATGATGAAACACACACACAGACACACAAATGCTATATATATATGTAACGTGACTTAAACTCCTTAATCACTTTGTTAACAAAAGTTGGCATCCTGGGGGCCAATGTACTTGCAAAAATTTATTTAAAGGTCCTTTTCACATCAGAGTTCTTGATACTATATTTAGTAGTCAAAATTTCGCACTTGTCAATATTTATATGTGCCAATAAAGAAGTCAAAACCATTACCAAATAGATATACTTACTGTCCTTTCTCGATACCGATCAAAATTGGATGGGGGGCTTATTTCCCCAACAACCTTTTGAGTGTGTCTCGGATAGAGGTGTATAATTAGGTTATTGTGCTTGTCACGGTACTTGGCGCTCTATCTCCTCGCCCGGCATCAATATCTCATCCTCCTCGGGTTCATCCCACAAAGAACGTGAGGATCTCCCCTAGAACCACCACCTTTGTCCCACCAGCACCACATGTGCCACCACCAGCACTACTTCTGCCCCTACGTAGCCTATGAGGCGTGTTTATTTGGGTCCTTGATTCTTTGCACGTCTCCCCCACCAGCCTCTTGCCTTTATCTTTTACCATCAACGCCGAAATAATGACAAGAAAAGCTCCGATCACAACAACATACCAAAATACGCCCTGCATTGCATAGGACCAAAACCAAAGTGATAACACACACGAAGTACTACACTTACCATATATTAATAAATTTGACATATATTAACGCCAATTTGACATATTGACTCAAAAATCAACATCTTTGTAATAAAATGTAAAATTTAATGAAGCCTAAATTTGTAATTTTATAAACTCAAAAATGACAAAAAAAACTATATATTTAATCCCATGCATATCAACTATTTTTACACTTCAAGTCAACATAACGATATTCCTCATATCGATCTTCGTATCTTTTGCCTTCCTTATGCCCTTGAACAACTCGTTCTACATGTCCAACATCCTTTGACCGTTATCATCCTTTCGACCATCATCACATGGTCGGGACAGGTTTTGGGGAGAGTCATTTGCACTATCATTCAATTCAAATGTTCTCGTTCTAGGATTATCTAGTTTTTGATCGTCTAATGCCCTCATCCGCGTATAAATCTGATTGTTATCTTCTTGATGATCTTGAGGGCGATGATAATTCTGAGTAAAAAATGATGTATGAATTTCCTTAGACATGGGTGCATAACCGATGTGAAAGACTATGACTTTTCTCCACACCCACCTAGACATCGGTGCAGAACCGATATTTATTAACCATTTTCCTGTAATGAGAGTTCTATTATGCACCTGTTTAAACTCTTTCTCCGAATTTCTCCCCATCGAGAATATTCTTTTTGTATGAAGTTGAGAATTTCCATTATTTTGGCTGAATTATAACATGCGGCGGTGTGGCACGTGACTCCTTGAGCCTATAGGGAATGAACAAGTTCCAATAAGTTTCTGAAAATATTTCGGGAAAAAACTTGACCAATTCACCAAGTGAGAATCATAAATTTATTTGAAATGAAATTAGTCACTTTTGTTAAATTTCACAGTTACCTTTGCATCATCCATTTTATGGTTATTTTATTCAGGTTATATTGAAACATGCTGAAAATTCTTCTGAAAATAAAATAAGTGTGAAAAAAGCAACCAATGTGATAATGCATTCACGCTTTTAAAATTATGGCATAGAATACGCGGATTAATAGCCCTCTGTTTTTTTACCAAATCTATATCTAACAGTTAGTAAAGCACACACTTCTTATAAAAAAAAGTTATCGTCCTTATATTGATATCTCTAGTAGGAATATGAAGAAAGATAAATTTGAGTAACATGGGTTTCACTCTTGAAACTTTATCATCTAATTCTTTCTTAAAGTAAGAATTCATTGTTACCCAGTCGTAGGATGGGGCAAATTTCAAGGATGACTATCCTCTTTCATCTCTAAGATCATACCCAGATAAAAAATAGTACGTACGAAATTAATTTCCAAAATAGTTATAAAAAATTTTGTTGGCTACATGTAAATGAAATCTGGAATTCACACTAATAACACCATTTCAAATTATTTCATATTGCCCCTTCACCCATGTCACGTCATTTTATAACATTTTTTTTCTAATTTTTTGCGTCTAGTATTACTCATCTAAGAATACTTGCAAACCCTTGTTGAGAAGAAAATAAAATTAACTTGAAAATGGTAATTAGCAGGATGTTGTGTGAAAATTGGGTTAAAAATATTAATAATGATAATAGGAAACAAAATGATTTATTGAGGTCGTATTGTAACATATTGTCATATATTATTAAATTTTAATTTACAATTAATTTTAGAAAATATTAAACGAATTCTAATTAGAGAAATAAATTTTGAAATTGTGTCAAAATTGTTATAGATATAAATTGATAATATTTAATACCCAAAACAGACTTTTGAAAAAAATGCCGTTAGACTAGGGTTTTGGATTAGGGTTTTTATCGCTACATATATAAGTAGGACCATCCTTTTATCAAGACATCATTCAGCCACCAAACATCATTCCGCCACCAAACTACTTTCTATTCCTTCAGACAATGAGATCTAAGAAATTCAAGCCAATGGCAAGTCATGAAAGCACAAACCCTGACACCATCCCTTTCATTCCAGAAGAAATCATGTACAACGTGTTTTTAAGGCTGACAGTGAGGGATCTTTCCCGATGTAAGGGAGTTTGCAACTCATGGCGGTCTATAATTTCTAGTTCCCATTTTATCAAAACTCACCTCTCTAAATCAACTAATGACCCTCATTTTACTCAACATCGTCTCCTTTCTAGTTATACACCTTTTAATTCGGATCTTCAGCTAAAAAGTTGTTCCATATATTCACTGCTTAATGAGCCTGACAATATTGAAGCCCTTGAGCTTGAATATCCGGATACAATCACCTATGTAGTAGGTTACTGTAATGGGTTGATTTGTTTAATTAATAGGTCGCGGTAACTACGTTTTCTTTTGGAACCCATCCACAAGAAATTCAAGAAAACTACCTATGCTTGATACGATTACTCGTCGTTATAAGCATATAACCTATGGGTTTTGCTACAATGAATTAGCCGATGATTTTTTGCGGTCGCTACCACTGATTGGAAACATGAAATGTCAGTTTATAGCTCAAAATCTGACTCTTGGAGATTGATTGGAGATTTTGTTTCTTATAAGCTGCCGTCTGGAGGGTACTTGGGAAATGGAGCTATGCACTGGCTTGTCACTCCCAATCTGCAGCTTAAAGACGTCCCACAAAGGTTTCCTTATATTATTTCTCTTGATGTAATAAGGGATACATTTCGAGAAGTTATGCTGCCAAACTGTGGAGAAGCTATAATGACATGGAGTGTGGGCACTTTCTGTGAAAACCTTTGTGTGCTCCGCAAGATGTCCCTTGATGCCCGTGTCGAGTTATGGGTAATGAGAGATTGTGGTGATCAAGATTCATGGATAAAATTGTTCACCATCCCACATATGGATAGGCTAAATCGCAGCCTTTATGTTACACCTACACCTATCTGCACTTCTGTAAATGGTGATATTATGCTTCTTGTGGATTCAACCATAGTACTCTACTACACAAAGGATAACACATTCAGGGATCTGCTAAACAACAGAAGTTGTCTGAGTTCAAAAGTGTATACCTATGTTGAGAGTTTAGTTTCACCCAGCTTGTAAACATCAGCAAGTGAAAAGAAATGAAAATATTTATATTTACATGTTTTTTATATTACTTCTTCAGACTACTGTGATTAGGGGAAGACTTTAAAAAAATTGTATGTATAAAACCTAATTTATAATATGCATAGTAAAAGTTTATATTTATATTGATTGATTTATTTAATTACAAAAGATTCAAATGTATTATGTAATATTACATTTTATCTATCATATTCTATGATGGGGTGTGTTTTCCTGTGTTAGGGTTGCTATTCTAATATGCAACAAGTTGCTTGTATTCACACCTATGTGGTGATATTATGTTCAAATTATAAAAACTAAAATGACATATATTTTAGAAAATTGTCCATATATATATATGTATTTGTGGTTTCTATATTCAATGCATTCTTATAGATGCATGTAATATCTGAAACTATTCATAAAACATAAATTTCTTAGAATCCCATATTTAGGCCGTGCAGATTTTTTTATGAACCACTATAGTTTAAATTTTTAATAAAAATTGGTCGTATTGAAATATTTAATTATTTGAGTAAGATTTTATATGTTCTTTCCCGAGTTATTAGTATAAAAATTATTTTTGTCTAAAATATTCATATGACTACATATTCATGTACTCTAAATGTGTTCATATGAGGACATATCGTGCATGTTAATAATCTAGCTAGACATTATATGGTATAAACTGCAAAAGTCAAATCTTGTGTCTTCAAAAATATAAAATTCTGTATTACTTTTTTCCATTATAACACACATATATATATATATATATCATTCTTTCTTTACATATATGCTTTTATTTAATATAGAATATATAATTAGAGGAAAGTTCAATGGAGTCCTAGTTTAATTGGAGACTTGGAGTCCTTAATCCTGACCATTCATTTCTGCTTAATCCTACGGTCATTATTTATAGTGTTTTTAATTCTTAATTAATAATTATAGGATTATAAAGATTCAGTATTGTCGTGACAGTTACATCAACGTGGTTATGGGATTCACTATCTTGTTTGTAGATATGAACTTACCTATCCGACTTTTTAGTATCCCACCTATTCTTATTCAACATCTAAACACTGGACTGGTTTTGCATTCTCCATTCTTTTACTCCTTGATTAAACCGTTGATTTTTTTTGGTTTAAAAAAGCATGACTATGACTAACGTTGAAGAATCAGGTAAATCATCAGTAATTGATTTAAGCATAATCGTTTTTGATATACTATGTTTTGAATACAAATGTTGCAGTATCCTAGTGTGTTTCAATTAAAGAACCATTTATAGTGTTGTATTAATTAATTTTTTGGTTAAATATTAGGTTCTCAATCCCATCCTCATATTGAAAGCTCTGACTCTGAACAATCGGAATGTGAAAAAGATTCCGAAGAATCAGAATGTGAACAAGATTCTGAACAATCAAAAGGGGAGACCAGTAGTGAAAGCTCAGATGAAGATTTGGAGGAATCAAATAATGAAAATGGGTGTGAGTCTACATGTTTTGTTTCCGTGGATGGTAGAGAACTTTGGACACCAAAATGTGACAACAAGCACAAACCACAAACAAATCAGTATTTTTCAACTTTTGAAGAAGCTGTTAAATTTTATAAGGAATACGGCCGCGCTTGTGGATTTGCTGTTCGAAAGTCGACTAAGAGAACTAATGGTCGTGGTACTTTATTGGCCAGACATGTTATTTGTAACCGTGGTGGCAATCCAGATAGGAGCACTTGTAAAGTATCAAGTGAAACTATTGGGAACGGGCCGAAGAAAACCAGACGAACAACATCTCGTAGATGTAATTGCAAAGCTCGGATAGTTTTGAAACCTGTAGGAACCGGAGGTTTGGTTATAATGGGTTTTAACGAAGAACACAATCATCCTCTAGCATCTGGAGCTGAGAAAATGTTTTTAAAATGCAACAGGAATGTATCTGTTCCTCACCAGAACCTTATAATGGATTGTGCAAGAGTCAATATAGGTGCAACAAAAGCATTCTCTTTAGCAAAAGAACGAGCTGGATCATATGAAAAAGTGGGTGCTACGTTAACCGATTTTAAGAATTTTGCTAGAGACGTAAAAGCTCGTATTGGAAAGCATGATTCTGATATGATTTTGGCCAAGTTTAAATTAAAGAAGGAGAGCTCTCAAAATACATTTTACTATGACTATAAGGTTGATAGGAAGGGCCACTTGACCGGTCTTTTTTGGACAGATGCAATTGGGCAAGCAAATTTTGATGTGTTTGGCGATATAGTTTCATTTGACCCTACTTTTCGGACTAATAGGTAAGTACATATATTTCTATCTTTTATTTACTTGCCAATGTACAATTTTATTAAATGAAAGTCTATACTAGTTTGTGAGGTATCCATTTCATTGACGTGTTTTTGTTCCTCAATTAAACTAGTCAGTGTGGTACGTTATAATAACTTGTACATAATTATGTACGATTATAACTTAGAACTTGAAAAGATTAAATTCTAAATATCCACTTTAATTTATATATCCTTCTTTAAATGGTCATCTATTCTTATGCTTCTTACCGGGGACATCATACATTAAAAAATTTGAAGGTTAGTAATATATTAGTGGAATGTTTGATGCTAGTTATTATCTTGGCAGATTTATATAACAGAATATTGTTCTATATGTGAATTATAAAGCATAAATACCCCATGCTCGCATACATATTTACATTTTAGCAGTACATGTGATTACAAACAATTGTACTTAGAATTATGTAATATTATAGAGTTTATTTTAAATGCTCCACTTGAGATGCACATATATAGTATGATGTCTGATTTGTGTTGCTTCTGCTCATATGGCAGATATAACATGGTATTTGTACCTTTTACCGGTGTTAACAATCATTGGAAGAATGTTACGTTTGCTGCTGGTCTATTGGCGAAGGAGAATTATAAAAATTTCAAATGGCTCATTAATACTTTTAAGAAAGTAATGGGTCGTGCCCCCCGTTGTGTAATTACAGATCAGTGTGCTGCCATTAAAAAGGCTTTAAATAAGTGGTGGCGTCAAACAAAACATCGACTTTGTATGTGGCATATCATGAATAAGTTACCGACAAAGGTAAATTAAATTAATAAGTATGCATCTTTTAAATCATATGCTCATACATAAATCTTATGTCAAGTTTTTTCATTATTTTTTTTTTATTTTTTTTTATTAAGGTTGGTCCTGCTCTAGCTTCAGACAAGAAATTTATCCAGAAATTGAAGTCTGCAGTTTATTCAGATCATTTAACGCAAACAGAGTTTGTGGAACGTTGGAATGATGTCATTGTAGAATATAAATTGGAGTCTAATCCTTGGTTGACTGAAATGTTCAACAAACGCAATGAATGGATTCCAACTTATTTTTCAGACATAGAAATGGCTGGTTTGCTAAGAACTACTTCAAGGTCTGAGAGTTCTAATAGCTTTTTTCAGCACTTCCATGAAGGCGGTCACACATTAGTAGAATTCTATTCTAGTTTTGAGAGTGCCATGGACAAGCAACGTCTTAAAAATGCCGAAGATGACAAGAGATCTGATCAAATACCTTTCACTGATACCTCAATGAGCATTGAAGTAGATGCATTTAAGTTGTATACACTTGAACTCTATTATCTTGTCAGGGAAGAGATCAAAGCAGCTTGTTATCATACTAGTATGCCAGATATTACAAGAGATAATGAGCATCGTTATTTTAAAGTTAAAGATGATCTACTACATGATAAAATTTTGAGGTATATTTCAGAATAGTCATTTCTCTATGGAAATATCGTAATATACTTAAGTTTTCCTGCATTATTATATGAATCTTCAATCTTATTTATAATTCATACTTTTGAGTTTAATGTCTATGACCTATAGTATGTGTTCGTGCTATATTTTGGTAGTTTTGTGAAATCTTAGGTCTTCACTCTTATTCATGTTTCTCAGTGGTTCTGATGTCATTCGACACTGCCTTAGTATAGCATCTGACAACACGTGATGCTATTTCTCACTTAGTCGACACATGATATAGCTCTCTTCTGGCAAATTTGTTATGATATTAGTGTTTGAGCTACTTTGTTCCTTATTGTGAACAATAGAAAAACAATTTTTTTAGAGTTTTGAATAATAATATATATCACCTCAAAGTTTGTCCCCTTCTCAGGTTTCAGTTAGACTAAGTGACAACTATGTGCAATGCAACTGCAAATTTTTCTTTCAAAGAGGTTACCTATGCAAACATGCATTTGCTGCTTTGCATCAGTGCGGTGTCAAGCAGATACCTCGTGAATTTGTAAAGCCACGCTGGACAAAAAATGCCTTGAAGCGTCACTCATTCTCGGATCATCCCAAGTTGATGCTCTTTTCGAAAAGAGGGACAAAAAGAAGTTAAAAAGGACAAGGGCATGGTTTGAATTTCACAATTGTATGAATCATGCTGAAGAAGATGAGGAAAAGTTGGATTCAGTTATCACAGGCTTGCAAACAATTGCTTCTTCAATAACAAAAGATAGTGATAATAACATGGATCAGGGTAATGCTGAAAGAGTTGATAAGTTTATTGGCCCTATTCCAGATACGGAAATATCTGTTCAAATTCCACATGTAAGCAGAAACAAGGGAAGTGGCAGCCGGATTAAGAGCAGTCGGGAGATTGCAATTGAAGCAGGGAAGCGGAGGACGTGTAGTCGTTGTAAATTAGCAGCAGGCCACAATGCACGAAGTTGTCCACTAAACAAAGAATGTACTTAATAGATAAAAATTTGTGTTTGTACCGATGTTCATATGGAGTTTGGATGATTTTCAATATTGACTATTTCCTTTTTTATTCATGTGCACACCAAAATATTTTCGGTAACTTTTAGTAATACCTAATTATTTATTTGCAGATCATATATTTTTATTTGCAGATTTTTTTTACTTGCAGTACATAGATTGTTGGGTGCAGAACATTGTTTCGTGGGTGCAGAACTTAAAAATTAAGAAGCTTAAAACGTGAAAAATCAGCAGTGTCAAGATTTAATATCTTTGTAATTGTCAAGTATTAAGTTGTATTAATAATAATTCATGGTCATGTTCGTTTCCGGTCGAGAAGTATCTCCATTCTCACTTTTAATAATATTGTTTGTTTTTTTTGGTTTTCGGCTTATTTTTACAGCAATTTCACCATAACAAGTAGCCATTTTTCAGCTGCGTTTCGGGTCAGATTTTGGCGGGTTATTAATCATTTTTCAGCAGTGTTTCTGGTTATTTTCTGTTGTGTTTTTCATCAGTTTTGTGCAGTGTTTCTAATCATTTTTCAGCAGTTTTTCTGACAATTTTCTGCAGCGTTTCTAGTCAATTTTCTGCAGATTTTTTTTTTTTATCATTTTTCAGCAGCACTTCTAAACATTTTTCTGCAGGTTTTGAATTATTTTTCTGCAGATTTTCTGAAATTTTTATGGGATTTTTCAGCATATTTTCTAAAGATTTTCAGGTGCTTTTGGAGCAGATTTTCTGGTATTTCACAGGAGATTTCAGCAAACCAAGTAGCCATTTTTCAGCTGCATTTCGGGGCATATTTTGGCGGGTTTTTGATCTTTTTTCAGCAGTGTTTCTGGTAATTTTCTGCCGTGTTTGTCATTAGTTTTGTGCAGTATTTCTGATCATTTTTCAGCAGCTTTTCTGACAATTTTCTGCAGCATTTCTAGTCAATTTTTCTGCATATTTTTTTATCATTTTTTCAGCAACACTTCTGGACATTTTTCTGCAGATTTTGAGTTATTTTTTCTGCAGATTTTCTGAAATTTTTATGGGATTTTTCAGCAATTTTTCTGAAGATTTCAGGTGCTTTTGGAGCAGATTTTCTGGTATTTTCACAGGAAATTTCAGCAAATCAACTAGCCATTTTTAAGCTGCCTTTGGGGGCAGATTTTGACGGGGGTTAGTAATCATTTTTCAGCAGTGTTCTGGTTATTTTCTGTTGTGTTTTTCATCAGTTTTGTGCAGTGTTTCTGATCATTGTTCAGCAGTTTTTCTGACAATTTTCTGCAGCGTTTCTAGTCAATTTTCTGTAGATTTTTTTTTATCATTTTTCAGCAGCACTTCTAAACATTTTTCTGCAGGTTTTGAATTATTTTTCGGAAGATTTTCTGAAATTTTGTATGGGATTTTTCAGCATATTTTCTAAAGATTTTCAGGTGCTTTTGGAGCAGATTTTCTGGTATTTTCACAGGAGATTTCAGCAAACCAAGTAGCCATTTTCAGCTGCGTTTCGGGGATATTTTGGCGGGTTTGGATCTTTTTTCAGCAGTATTTCTGGTAATTTTCTGCGTGTTTGTCATTAGTTTTGTGCAGTATTTCTGATCATTTTTTCAGCAGCTTTTCTGACAATTTTCTGCAGCATGTCTAGTCAATTTTCTGCATATTTTTTTTATCATTTTTCAAGCAACACTTCTGGACATTTTTCTGCGATTTTGAGTTATTTTTTCTGCAGATTTTCTGAAATTTTTATGGGATTTTTCAGCAATTTTTCTGAAGATTTCAGGTGCTTTTGGAGCAGATTTCTGGTATTTCACAGGGAAATTTCAGCAAACCAACTAGCCATTTTAAGCTGCCTTTCGGGGCAGCTTTTGACGGGGTTTTGATCATTTTTCAGCAGTGTTTCTTGTAATTTTATGCCGTGTTTTTCATCAGTTTTGTGTAGTGTTTCTGATCATTTTTCAACAGCGTTTCTAGTCATTTTTCTGCAGATTTTTTTATCATTTTTCAGCAACACTTCTGGACATTTTTCTGCAGATTTGGACATGATATTTCAAGAAAAATCCTATTTTATTTGTCTTAGTTGGATGTAACTATATTTAGCAAGAATATTTTCTTTAGAGTTGCAATGCTTAAAGGTAATATTTCTTTAGTCAAATTCAATTTTTTTTATTAACAAACTAGTTTTGGTGTGCAGATTATCAATGCACTTCTAAGCCACAGAGAAATCCCGATACAGAAGACATAAACTAATTATGAGAAAACGCTCTTGATACTGCAGTAAAAACTAATCAGTTAACCCCAACAAGGCCATGGATCCTGGTCTTGTCTCTGACATAAAATCTGAAGACTACATCAGTTACCTTTGTGCCATGAACTAGACAATCATGCTTTTTGCACGAAGAACTGAGTTTTCATGTGAAAATTCAACTCTTGATTTTTCTTTAGCGGTTTATGTGGTGCAGAACATTTGTTTTGTTTGGGTGCAAAACATTTTTCATTTTTCTAAATATTGGTGCAGAATTTTAATACAACTTATATGGCTTGTAGCGGATAGTACAACATAAGCAAGAGGTATTATTATTATCATGCTTGTTGATGACTGGTACATCACTACCACTAAATTAAAATCCATCTGAATTAAATTCAAACTGGTATACCTATAAATTTCCAAAGTAAATCCAAGGTCTACAATTTCCATCAATACAACCAAATGAAAGCAAAATGTTACAGTATAATAGTAGAGCTTAATGCTATCAGAATTAACATTCAATCCGCACAACAATAAAAACTCAAAGTACATTTGTTTTTCCTTAGCCGGTCATGCAACCAAGATTTTTCCCTTAGCCAAATTTGCAGCTCCTTCCAAAGTACCATTCTTTTTGGTATTTTACTCCATTCAACAGACCGTGACAATAGATCATGCTTAATTTTTTCAGCAGTGCTTGTTGGTTTTCCTGCATAATGACACACATTTTAATTCATTTATTTTACTACAATGTACATTAACATTAAATAGAAGTTAAAAACGATAAATATACATTTCCGCACGGAGAGCCACCTTCCAGGCACACATGCTGCCCATGGTATGTTCTCCATGTGGTGCTCATTACCAAAGATAGCCGCAATCAACAAAGTTCATGTTCTGTTTGCCATCCCATCTATGAACTCTGGGTTGCAAATTATTAATCTCGCTCCCCTCTCTTTGGCAGGTCATAAATTGAAATCCAGTGACAAAAAAACTTCATGCTGGCATTCGTTAATATCACAAAAATAATTAAGTTTTCGAAGGATTTCCAAACCGACATTCATCTAAAAGTTCTTAATCCTACACCATACCAGACGTGTTGGTAGATCACCACACGTTTCTTCCACTCCAGTAGTTTGGACTCTATTATCAATAATCTCTAATCGTGTTTTCTTCATGTTATAACATATGATATAGTGATGGCCCGAATCGTAAATAGGAAAAAAAACTAGAAAATTTACAGGAGAAATGTATTAGTTAATTAAATTATAATGTGGCACATGAAAAAAAAAGCCAAAAAAATGAGTAGATAAAGAAATTATACACTTTATTCATCTTACCATATCAAAGTCTTTCACATCATACTGCTTATTATGCATCTCATTAACCATTTTGATGACAAGGTCCATTGTCATCAAATGCAGCAAAACGACTCATCTTTGAATAATCATCACCTACACCAACATCCATCCTCAAGGGTCCGTACTGCATTAACATATATGGCACATAATTACTATTTTTCACATAATGCAGAAGAAATAATAATTTGGACTAATAAGATTATTTTATTTAGTTAAAAATCACATACAGTGGTTTCGGTGGTCATGAAAAGACGTAAAGGTGAAGAATCAGCTTTAAGTATCTCATTCTCGTTTAATAGGTAGGTCCATGTATCAATCACCGTGGTCTCAACCAATTTATTGTCTCGCAGTGACTGAAAGTGTGCTTTTGTACACTTTCTGCCCTCCCATTCAAATAAGTAATCTCTGAAAATACACATTGATCCATTGGTCCAGGTTAGGCCATCTATACTAGCTAGATAGAATATATGCGTTATAAATGCATAGCACATAAAAAATTTATACAATACACTAACCTTTTGTTCCGCCTATTCAGGAAAAGCCACTTCCATTCATTCCTCTCCTCAGTCGTTATAACATGGCTACTCACATCAACAACTCTGCTCACGTACGGAGACCTACATAGATGTGATACTTTTACCTCTCAGCGCGGTCTCACCATTTTTGTAGTTACAATTCTTTTATCTCCCACCCTATAATGTGCACCCTTCTCATCAACAACTTTAGGCACAGGTTGTCCTTTACCTACTAAACTCACTGAACCTGAACTTCCTTGTAGTTGTGAATTACCAATGCCCTTTAGATCACTGAGGAGGTTTTTGGGCGTCAACTGTGACAACCCCAAAGAATAGCTAGGTACGAAATCTGAATTCTAGTATTGCAGATTTTTTACCAGCATCGTGAACTACATTACCAACTAATAATTTCTTGGCTATAGGACTAGTTGCTTCAAACATCTTGAAATATTGGCTATATTCCTTCTTCAGTTTTGCAAGGCGCAAATTTTGAGGAAATAGTGCTAATGATACTTCACAATTATTCAAGCACCTTTCATACACATCAACAAATTCCTTCAGATTATTTTCAAAAGATGTCATGTATGGCTGCAG